>NC_069500.1:1315289720-1315509720 GCF_027579735.1 Bombina bombina
TATTGGTGCCGTGGCTAACCCAAAGGGAAGAGCCACAAACTGGTAACGCCTGTCTAGGAAGGCGAATCTGAGGAACTGATGATGATCTCTGTGTATCGGAATGTGGAGATAAGCATCCTTTAAATCCACGGTAGTCATATATTGACCCTCCTGGATCATAGGTAGGATGGTTCGAATAGTCTCCATCTTGAAGGATGGGACCCTGAGAAATTTGTTTAGGATCTTGAGATCCAAGATTGGTCTGAAAGTTCCCTCTTTTTGGGAACTATAAACAGATTTGAATAGAAGCCCTGCCCCTGTTCCTCCCTTGGAACTGGGTGGATCACTCCCATAACCAGTAGGTCTTGAACGCAATGTAAGAATGCCTCTCTCTTTATCTGGTTTGCAGATAATTGTGAGAGATGAAATCTCCCCTTGGGAGATGAAGCTTTGAAGTCCAGAAGATATCCCTGGGAAACAATCTCCAGAGCCCAGGGATCCTGGACGTCTCTTGCCCAAGCCTGGGCAAAGAGAGAAAGTCTGCCCCCAACTAGATCCGGTCCCGGATCGGGGGCTACTCCTTCATGCTGTCTTAGAGGCAGCAGCAGGTTTTTTGGCCTGCTTCCCCTTGTTCCAAGCCTGGTTAAGTCTGCAGACTGGTTTGGACTGGGCAAAATTTCCCTCTTGTTTTGCATTAGAGGAAGTTGAAGCTGCGCCACTCTTGAAGTTTCGAAAGGAACGAAAATTAGTCTGTTTGGTCCTTAATTTGTTGGACCTATCCTGAGGAAGGGCGTGACCTTTTCCTCCAGTTATATCAGAAATGATCTCCTTCAATCCAGGCCCGAATAGGGTCTGCCCTTTGAAGGGGATGTTGAGAAGCTTAGACTTTCAAGTAACGTCAGCTGACCAGGATTTAAGCAATAGCGCCCTACGCGCCTGAATGGCAAAACCTGAATTCTTAGCCATTAGCTTGGTTAAATGAAAAACGGCATCAGAAATAAAGGAATTAGCTAATTTAAGAGCTTTAATCCTGTCTAGAATATCATCTAACGGGGTCTTCACCTGTAGAGCCTCCTCAAGAGACTTGAACCAGAAAGCCGCTGCAGCAGTGACTGGGGCAATGCATGCAAGAGGCTGGAGAATAAAACCTTGTTGTATAAAGATTTTCTTAAGGAAACCCTCTAATTTTTTTCCCATTGGATCTAGGAAAGCACAACTGTCCTCGACAGGGATAGTTGTACACTTAGCTAGGGTAGAGACTGCTCCCTCCACCTTAGGGACCGTCTGCCACGAGTCCCGTGTTGCGGCATCTATGGGAAACATCTTTTTAAAAGCAGGAGGGGGAGAGAACGGCACACCTGGTCTATCCCATTCCTTAGTAATAATTTCTGAAAACCTCTTAGGGACTGGAAAAATGTCAGTGTAAACAGGCACTGCAAAGTATTTGTCCATTTTACACAATTTCTCTGGGACTACAATGGGGTCACAGTCATCCAGAGTCGCTAAAACCTCCCTGAGCAACAAGCGGAGGTGTTCAAGCTTAAATTTAAACGCTGTCATTTCAGAGTCAGACTGAAGTAACGCCTTCCCTGAATCAGAAATGTCACCCACAGATAGAAGCTCTCCTGCTTCGGCTTCTGCATATTGTGAGGGTATATCGGACATAGCTACTAAAGCGTCAGAAAGCTCTGTATTTGTTCTAGACCCAGAGCTGTCTCGCTTTCCTTGTAACCCTGGCAGTTTGGACAATACCTCTGTGAGGGTATGATTCATAACTGCCGCCATGTCTTGTAAGGTAAACGCATTGGACGCGCCAGATGTACTTGGCGTAACTTGAGCGGGAGATATAGGTTCTGACACATGGGGAGAGCTAGGTGGCTTAACCTTCCTTTTGTCAGTCTGAGAAACCTCTGGTGATAAATCTTTAAAAGCCATAATATGGTCTTTATAACTTATAGAAATATCAGTATATTTGGTACACATTCTAAGAGGAGGTTCCACAATGGCTTCTAAACATAATGAACAAGGAGTTTCCTCTATGTCAGACATGTTTAACAGACTAGTAATGAGACTAGCAAGCTTGGAAAACACTTTAATAAATGTGAAAGAGCAATTAAACAAAAACGGTACTGTGCCTTTAAGAGAAAAAAACTACCACATAAACTGCAAAACAGTGTTAAAAAGTAGTAAACTCTACGAAATGTTTACAGTGTGTATAAGGGACTAAAGCAGCATTGCACCCACTTGCAAATGGATGATTAACCCCTTAGGCCCCAAACCGGATTTGAAAAACGTTAAAACCGTTAATAAACAGTCAAACACACTGCCACAGCTCTGCTGTGGCTCCTACCTGCCCTTTTTGGGGGAAAAAACCCCTCTATAGTGGTCCTAGATGCCAGAGGGAAGCTGGATGTCTCATTCTGAATATCAACTGCGCATTTAGAGTGCGAAAATAGGCCCCTCCCACATGCACTCGATGTCAGAGGGCCTTAAAAAAGTACTCCTAGGAGTAATCTGACTAGTCATGTGGAAAACTAGGCCCCAAATAAAGATTTATCACCCTCAGAGAAAAAACATTTTTTCTATAAGCCATGCAAACATTTTGACACTAAGTAATATGAGTATTAACATGAATATTACCCTTTTATGTAAGCATGATCCCAGTCATTGTTAAATCACTGCATCAGGCTTACCTCAAATATACAAGGCTCTGTCAGCATTTTCTAGACCTTATCATCTCTCTAGAAATAAATATACTGAACATACCTCAAAGCAGGTAATCTGCAGACCGTCCCCCCAACTGAAGTTTCCTTTCCATACTCTTCAGTTATGTGTGAGAACAGCAATGGACCTTAGTTACAAACCGCTAAGATCATCAACCTCCAGGCAGAATTCTTCTTCTAATTTCTGCCTGAGAGTAAAACAGTACAACGCCGGTACCATTTAAAAATAACAAACTCTTGATTGAAGGTAAAACTACACTAAGTCACCACATATCTCTTGATACTTCCTTTCTTGTCGAGAGTTGCAAGAGAATGACTGGGGGTGGCAGTTAGGGGAGGAGCTATATAGACAGCTCTGCTGTGGGTGTCCTCTTGCAACTTCCTGTTGGGAAGGAGAATATCCCACAAGTAATGGATGAACCCGTGGACTGGATACACCTTTACAAGAGAAATGTCTGTTTTACTTTCACATTCTGTTTGTGATCTCAGTAGCAGCCGATCAATCTATAGAAGTCTAAAAGCAGAGCCCATGCAGGAGACTGAAGAGGAGGGAAAGCCACTTACTTATATTTCCACCTAGGGACATCTGCAGTCTGAAACTTAGGGTATGTAATCATTATGGAACCTCCCACACAATCTCCTGCTCTCTGAGAAACGGCTCAAATACATAGCAGATGCAGTTAACCCCACGGCTGTAACTGCATCTACAATGTATTTGATATCAGCAAGGCACAGCATTTCTGAAAGGAGCAGTCCCCCACCCCTACTGCTATATGCCTGTATTGGATCCCTGGACAGGAGCGGGGCTCATTTTCAGTCAAGATAAAATGTTTAACAAAAGAATAAAATATATATATATATATATATATATATATATATATATATACACACACATACATATACATACACACACATATATATGTGTGTATAACTGTGTATCTGATTGTATGTTTATGTATGTATGTATATATATATATATATAAACACATATGTGGTTTGTATTTTTAGGTTCCCAGAGTGTATTGGACATTGAGAAACATGTACATTAAGATTCTGTAGTGTTAAATAAACTTTTTATAAAATTTAAGGTGTTATAGTAATTTTTAAGAAAATTGTGATTAAATCGCAATAAAATCGCAATGTTTTATTTTCCCCTTATCGCCCAGCCCTAGTATAGGACATAAAATATCTACAATGTTACCAAGAAATAAAGGTTTACATATAAAGAAACGATATGTGAACTTATATACATGCAGTAGACATATAGAACCTAATAAAAATTGTATATAAGACTATATTTTCCTGTACACACATATAAACAGATATCCAATGAGAAATTATTTGTAGGAAGACATATATATATACACACACACACACATATATTTATATACACACATAAGTATATATCATAAAACATTATGGCTCGATTACAAGCTGTGTGGTATGAGGCTGTAATGCTATTTCCATAGCGACGCCATTACAAGTCACCATAAAACTTTATTTTCTCATGCGGTACGGTGCGGTAAACCTCATACCGCACAAAATCCAAGCTTCGACTAGAGATCAATGGAGAAAAAATATAGGAAAAAAAAACTAACACCTGCGATTGGGAAATCGCTACTGCATTTTCACATTCCCCCTATTGGCTAAAAAATTTAAATCAGCCAATGGGATGAGAGCTGCTTACATCCTATATGCCTTTTCGGGCATTGGGTAGATTCAGGGTTTTTTTTAGTTCGGTTTTTTTTTATTTTGGGGGGTGGGGGGTTGTAATGTTAGGGGGTAATTGGTTTATTTTATTTGCAAAAGAGCTGTTAACTTTAGGGGAATGCCCTTTTAAGGGCTATTAGTAGTTTATTTAGAGATTAGGGGGAGGGGTTTTACAGGGAGTATTAGAAAAAAAATTACTTTGGATAATTTTGTTTGTTATTTTCTGTAATGTTAGCTTTTTTATTTTGTGTAATTTTAGATTTATTTTTTTGTAATGTTAGATTGTATTATTTTTTGTAATGTTAGGTTTTTTACTTTGGTATTTTTTACTGAGTAATGATAGTTTTTTTGTAGTTTAAGCTTAGGTTTTATTTTTTTTGACAGGTAAGTTTTTATTTATTTTTAGGTAGTTAGTATATTCTAAGCTTAATTTAAATTTAGGGGGGTTTAGGTGTTAATAGTTTAATTTAGGTAGTCGCAATGTTGGGTGGTGGTGGTTTATGGGTTAATAGTTTTATTTAGAGTTGGCGATGTGGGGGGATGGCGGTTTAGGGGTTAATAGGTTTATTTAGTAGTTACGATGTGGGGGTGGCGGTTTAGGGACTAATAGTATAGTTTATGGGTGTTAGTATACTTTGTAACATATTTTTTATGTTTTGTGAAATTTTTCTGTTTCGCAAAAAACATAACTACAGGTCTTTGAGTGTGTAATGGATCGTCGAGGCATAGGCCATACTGCACAACTTGTAATCCGGCCCTATGTGCACGAAGCACAAATAAGAAACATATATTGTTCTTTTATATTATATATATATATATATATATATATATATATATATATATATATATATATATATATATATATATATAATAAAACATACATGAATGCACATGAAAAAATATATGTATTTGTTTTCTATAAAAAACATATACAGATTCTCATTTTAGTAAATACCAAAAATGAGTATATGACTAAACATTATTGCAAATGCATAATATGAACTGCAAAATATAATAATTTCTCTGCATATCCATACTGTAAGTGAAAACAATATAATGCTATAACTCTATAGTTAATAATCATTTCCTTAATGACTTAAAAATAAACAGTATATTAAATAATTATATATAATCTTCTTAATTGCAGATAGGTATAAATGTAATAAATACATATAGATTGTAACATAAGGCAATCATCAGAGAACCTACAACAGGAAAAAAGCAAGCACCAGACTGGCTCAATCCACGCTATTTTATTAGTTAAAAGGGCTTACACTTACGTGGGCCAAGTATACCCAAAAAAGAAGTTTAAAAACAAAGAAAAGACTAAACAATGCACATTCAACACATATGACGCGTTTCGGGTTAGCCCTGTATTCACAACTGAATGGGGATTTGTGCATACAAGCTTTTTATGCAAATCACAAGGCTCCTCCTCACAGTTTAACAAGTTACACCTGCATTTCTCAATATTTTAGAACCATACTACAGAAATTAGCCAGTACCTCTTCTTAAGCCTAGATTAGAAAGCTATACCTATACATACTATTTACAATATACAGATAATTCATAAATATGTACTGCTTTTAAATATAAGATGGAAATTAATGAATGATGGTATAATATATGTAGAATATCATATAAGGAATATATGGAGTATATATGTGCTCAACTTCAGGCAGACCAAAGAGTAAATTATGCATGCAGACAAACAGTGCCACATAGTTGACCTAAAATTTTTAATTTTAATTTAAATAATGTGATGTAATCATAAACACCTATGTTGAGAGTGAAGAACATATTATACCAAAGCATAGCATAAAAAGCTCAATCTAAGCTTAGAGCTAAAGCTGGGAGTATCTTTTTACAAGACCAATTTTAAATCAATTTTAGATCTAAAGGTTTAAATTTAAATCATATTCTGATACATAGCTTGAATATCCAGAAGGTTTCTCTTCTATTTAGTTCTTTTAATCTATCACCTCCCCTCTTGGGACATCTCACCAATTCAATGGCTTGCCTTTTAAATGTATCAACTGATGTGTGATGTACATGTATGAAATGTTTGGCTAAAGCTGAGCATTCTTTTTTACAGTTGATATTGCTAAGATGTTCTTGTATCCTTGACCTTACTTATCTGGTGGTGAGCCCAACGTACTGAAGTCTACATGTTACACTGGAGATAAGATAAACCACATAGCACATGCTACAGTTGATACATTAGGAGGTTTCATACCTCTTGCCCGTAACATAGGACTCAAAATGGGTATTCACTTGAAAGTAGTCACAAGCTTTACACCTTGTGCTCCCACATCTAAAGGTTCCCTTGTGAGTTAGAAAAAAGAAAATACCCAGGAGCGCTAACACAAAGCTAAAGTGTAACTGTATTGGATAATATATAAAAAACAAGACCACATAAGACTCTAAAATATAATAAAATTTATTACAAAGAGAATGGAAGCTGACAACTACCGTGCAGCAATAGAATATAAGTTTTTTAAATAAAATATTATTTATTAATATCAGGTGGAGAAAACTGAAAAAAATGTAATTGCGGACAAACGCAGAAGATTAACCACAGATGTCTATTATAACAGTACAAATTTAATCAATAACCTCAACAATAAAAAGCTACCAAACTATTAAAATAAATGTAAGATCACAAAAAAGAAACACAATTAAGGTCGACCTTAAGAAAAATCAAAAAGAACACAATTCATAAAAATCGATTCAAACAAAATATTTCATTAAAAGCAATTCCATAGAAGACACCGCTTCATAAGCTTAGCGGTGCAAACAGAATGACAAAAGGTTGACAAATTAATAGCAAGCAAATTAATATGTATAGAAAAAAACAAACAAACAAATAATGGATAATAATGCTGATAACAGATACGCAGGGACAAGCGTTCCAAAGTCAGTTTGAGTCCAGTGTTCGTAAACAGAAGCGTAATCCTCAGCACTGTGTGTGAATAGTAGTATTCGTTGAAATTTCTAAGTTGTATGTAGGTTCCTCCTAGTAGAAGAGAGAATCCTCTTAGTGCAATATACAAGCCGTATGAAATAACGAACAATCTGTACTCACAGTATTAGACTGCTTCGGTCTGCATAGCGGTTCTGCACATTAGAAAACAGCTGATGTTCCCTATATGTCCGTCCGTGAATGCAAGATTTAGACTGAATGTCCAAATAAACGAGGTGCAAGAAACACCTTGCTAACAAGTCTTTAAGAGTGCAGAAAAGTACCACAAATTAAAAGAAGCAAGTGTCTCTATTACGCTAGCTAACTGAATACACAATGCTCAATCCGGCTGATATACAACCAGCCAAAAAAAGTCAGAGGTGCCGTAGCTAAATCCAGTAGCAGCCAAACTTTGAGAATACTATGCTTAGTACTAAAACAGGTGTGCTCCGTTAAGGAGACCACATGAGCAACGCGTTTCAAAAATAATATTTTTCAAGCTCTTACCGGCGCACTCTATTCCATGGACATTTAAACCTATACCACAGCCCTAATTGGTTGGTATAAAAATCCAACAGACCAATGGTAGCTGTGTGGGTGCAGCCGCAAATCCATTCTCAGAGTAATAAACATTTGTTTTGTTAACCCTTAAAGCCCATCTCGTCAGATTATCTGACATGCGATCCGGACCTTCCTTTTTAGCGTAGGGCTCCAAGTTACAGGCTACATTGACTACAAACACGGAAATTATACACTTTCTTTAGCCACGGGTATAAAGTGAAAATGTCCGCAAAAAACACTAAATAATGTTTATATCCAAAATGTCATAATCCTTGCTTTCAAGCTATAATATCAATGTCAGTGTCCACAGTAGTGAACGCTGGACTCTAATATAATATGCCTTTCAACATGTATATTTTATAAAGACCAAAAAATGCCCTCAAATAAATAACATTTAAACTTCATATCTTATACCATATATTTCTACAGAAAATGCCGTAAAAAATGTCATAAAAAAATATACCATAAAAATGCCATAGAAGACATTTCAGTAACAGATGCATAACCAATAAACAATGAAAAATCGAAAGGAATCCATTAAAGTATATTAAAACATTTTAAATATAATTTAATTATCTTAAAACTAATCACATATTAAAATCATATTAACATTTAAAAAGAAGTTTCTTTTTATATATATTTGTATCTATTTCCTTAAAAATTTTTTAAAATATTCCAAAAACTTTAAAGGTACCATAAAAAGTGGAATGAGTTCCTTCCATACTCCTACAATTTAATGATATATAAAATATTATTATTAGTCCATGTTATTTCATGATCATTTCATATGTAGGTATTTCATATCAAATTCAACTGTGAAAGAATAGTAATTATGCTGAAAACTTTTACTTATAGAAAAAACTTTTTAAAATTCCCTTAAAGTCACAGGAAACAACCTAAATCGAACTCAAGGTTAAGACCACTTGGAGTTAGTGTTTTGAGTTCAAAAATCCACTTAGCTTCTAATTTTAGGAGTTCATTTTGTACATTACTTCCTCTCCAATTTGGTTTCACTTGATCTATTACAGTATATGTTAGATTTTTTGTGTTCTTATTATTACATTTTTTTAAATGTCTAGGGACAGGAAGATCTTTATTTCTCTCGAGGTTCATATTCTCTATTGAATTGATATGTTCTCTAATCAATATATTAATATGTTAATCTAACCAATATACTGAATACCACAAGAACACTCCAAGAGGTAAACAATATTAGAATCAGTGCACCTATATAGATTTTTAATCTTATACACCTTTTTTGTAGCTGTTGATTTAAACTCTCTGGTTTTTTTCGAATGCTTACAAGCCTTGCAGCTGAGGCAAGGAAAAAAACCCGTAATGTTGTTAACCATTAAATTTCTATCTTTAGGAGTATTCTTTCTCTTAAGGTCAGTTGGCACTAGATAGTTTCTCAAATTCTTACACTTCCTATATACCACATTCGGATTAGATGGCAGAAGGGGACCTAAAATTTCATTGGATTTCAAGACACACCAATGTTTTTTTTAAATTTTTTCAAGTTTCTTATTATCATCATTATATTGGGTAACAAATGGTAATTTTAATTCACCATCCGAATATGTATCGACACCATTCTTACGTCCCCTATTTTGCTTAGCAACTAGTAAAGATTCACTATTTATTCTAGATACTTCATCCCTCACATTATTAATTATGTCTGTTTTATATCCTTTATTAATAAATTTGTTAACTAAAATCTCTGATTGTTGGTTATAGTTTGAATCGTCCATACAGTTTTTTCTGATTCGCATAAATTGCAGTGTGTTGTATCTTATCAAATGCCCATGTGGCCAAATTTATATTGGCGAGACCTGTAGAGAGGTAAGGGAGAGGATAACTGAACACAAGTCTAATATAAGATGTAAAAATAAAGAAGCTCCAGTTTCCTCTTACTTCCTCTCTATGGGTCATAACATCAGCCAGCTTAGGTTTCAAATTTTAGAACAGGTAGATAGGCCCAGAAGAGGTGGAGATAGGGAACGATTATTAAAAACCAGGGAAATGTTTTGGATATATAAATTGGAAGCAATGAGGCCAAAAGGGATGAATAAGGATTTTGATTGGAGTCTTTTTTTCTAAAAAAATCTTTTCATATAAATTTCTTCTTTAGTATATTAGATTTCTAAGATAATATGGAAAACATTACAGAGTTGATCAAATTGTTTTTGTAAAGGTTGTGCACAATACCTCTTTTTAATATATATGTACATGGGTTTTATGGGGTTTTTTTAAATAATATGTTCTGTATACACATTTATTCTCTTCCTGTGATAACTTTGTGATACATTGATCTTTGTATCCACAAGATGGCACTGCTGTGCAATTAGTTTAACACAGGATGATGAATAACAGGTGAGGGTATATAAAGGCATTTACCTGTGTATGTCCAATTATACATGACTAAGAGCCTGTTTAGGCTTGAAACGTTGTATGTTTGTTGCTGAGGACCCTATGTGGAAATAAAGTTTCTTTTAAAGAATTTTGGAGGCTGGAATATACTTTGTCCTTAGTTCAGTATGCTACCTACTGAGATGAAAAGAAAGAAACAAGAACTACATAGTCCCTTGGTGAACTCAATCCAAATGTTTAATGGATCTGACCCTTGAAATACAGAGAGGTGCTCCCTGCTATCTGACGCGTTTCGCACAAGCGCTTTATCAGAGATAGGTTCCTAAGCTACAATGGGACCTTAAGTACAGTGCAAGAGCCAATGGTTATGGTGTATACCCTAATTGGAAAATTACTTTCATAGCTTATTATTGTAAGATTTTTCTATTATTGCCTTGATATAGTGAATCAAACATGGTAAGTGCTTGCAATATATTTATGGTCCATAATACTAATCTACTATATAGTCAGTCTTCTACTGACTACAATAGTATTTATTAAAGGAACTACAGATGGGAAGAAAATAAATAAATAAAACACTGAAATATACATGAAAATGAAATAAATCAGAATAAACTTACATAAGTGTGTGTTAGTATATGAAAGAAAAGATTGTAGAGTAAAATGAAACATTGAACTTAAAAGTTAAGAAATAAGATGCATAATCAACTTTAAAATAAGCTAACGTGAAAAAATATTCATAATTAAAAAAACAATATTATACATAATACTCTAACAACTGCTTATACATTTTCTTCCTAGCAGAGAGGTGGATAATTTAGTAATTTGTACTTTAATAATTAGTCTCTCCTAACTCTGGTTGATGTTATTCTTTTAGTAAGCACTAGTTACTTGTTTTTTATATCTGTATATATTTATTATTTATTTATTTTGTATATATACTTATGTTTGTTTGTTTGTATTAATTTATATATACTCTGATTCTCATTATGTGTTTAGTTCTAGTGCCTGGGGACCTTAGCTCTCTAGTAATCACACAAATCTATATTATTTAAGACATAGTTTAACTGCACTTCTTTGACTATGTCATCTAGCTTTCTAAACGTTAGTCTATAAAAAGATTCACATCATACCTACGATTAATGCCTTTGGGGGTTCTAGTTTCCAATGTGAAAATCCAATACACTTCTCTTTTTAGTAATTTCCTTTATCTGTCACCTCCCAGTGGTGGGTCTCTCTCGATTTGTTCTATACCCATAAATGAGAAGTTAGTGGTACCCTGCCCAAGTGAATGAAAGTGTTTGGCAACCATATGTTCTCTGATTCTTTCTTTCTTTTACAGGGCGGGTGGAGATACCTACAGTACATATTGTTGGAAACATTGTTTACATGTAATTAGATATATTATGTATGTTGAAGTACAATTTATTCTAATCTTTGTTATATGTTTTATTAGTCTGAGTTGAAGTAAACATTCGGCTCTTATGGTTATATGAGCAAGTTCTGCATGGGACTCGGCCACAGTTGTAGTTGCCTTTAATAGATGACAACCAGTTGGTGATGGCATCCTCCTTTTTATGAAACTTTTAGTGATCGTGTCCACTATGGTGGGTGCTTTTTTGGCTACACATTTTATGCCCTTGTCAAATTTGTTTCTCAACATATTGTCCCAATTTAAGACTAGTAAGTATTTATTTATTATATTTGAAATCTCATAAAATTGGTTGCTATATTTAGTTATAAAGTATATGTCCTCAAAGTCAGTGTTGTTGATATTTTTATTTTTATTATTATTTCTGGTTCTAATTTTCGTGGTATCCTTTTTCAAGTTCTTAGTATTATGATTCAAGAGGGTTGGTTTATTTAGTTTTGCTACTTGTTCTTTGATGGCATTCAGAAAATTTTTATTGTAGCCTGTTACAGAAGCATTAGTTATTTTGTTGTGAAGAGCTTATTTCCCAGCAGCAATGCCTGAACCAGCAAGCCAGCGCCTAAGAAGGGCTCCAAGAAAACCGTAACAAGTATCATTTCATAAAGAGTTAACTCTTTTTTTTCAGCTTTTAGAAACTATTGTCTAAGTACACGTTTGCTGGCCTCAGCTCTAAGTTTAGTGATAACAAATCCCATTGTCTAATCACCTCTGGAGCCAGACTGCTAATTGATAAGATGAACTTGTAAACTTGTTATCTTAAGTACTGTAATCCTATTGTGGCCTGTCAAAGGACAGTGCTCTCTATCTAAATGTGTGATGGGGGATTTTGTGCTTCCCCCCCTCTCCCCCTGGGAGTGCCCTGTGTGCATGTAACCTTAATAAAAAGCAGGCTGGGCATCCCAGTCCTGAGTTCTTGTTTGACCCTCAATCGCAGCGTTGACTCGTTTTTGTGGGCAGAAGGGTATCCTAGCTGTACTGCAGCTAAGGGAGATTATTCTATATTTGCGAGACTCATATAGAATACTATGGAAAGCAGCTTCTCCCCTCTTTAGCAATAGGGATCCAGGCTACTAAGCGGTCCATCTCTCAGCGAGACTAAGGGTAACCGTAACATAGCCTCTTGCTATTAATCTGGATGTCAATTCCTCAACTTGTTTCCTATACATTACCAAAGAGGTGCTACCTACTGAGCTAGTCAGAACCATACACACACTAGATTTATATTCAGGGAACACAACATTTGAAGCCACCAGTGTCATACACAGAAAAAAATCCTTATAAATAAAAATCCTTATAATTGCATGCAAAATTAGAGATACATAGCTTTGACAAAGTTGAAATAAGCTAGTACTGGAACAAATTTGTACAGTACGAACAACAGTGGGGACAGTTTTTATTCCATAATACAGTGTAAAAACAGTATACAGATAATGAAAAAACAAGTAGCGAGCTCTCTACAAATACTCTAACACTCTAAGCATAGTGTTAATACACTAAAAAAAATGCTAAATAAACCCCCCTGCCAGTCCTTTGCATGAGTACTCACCCCTTTCTAGCAACTAAATCCATTATTAGATGCATCAAATTGGATAAATTACAGACCTAGAACACTGACTTCTTATCTATACTGTAGTAGGCCTTAGGAAATTTGAACAAGACCGGGAAGTTGTGGGGGAAGGCAGGGCTAATGGCCAGAGTGAGGGCAAAAAAAGAAAACTAAACATTTTCTGTACTGAGCAAAATAAGCATTAAAAACCCATAAAAAAAACACACACCCTACAAAACTAGAGAGTGCACAACTAAACAGTTAACTGCACAAAAATGGCAGCAGATATCTTAAAGGGCCAAACACCTATAACAGAAAGGTTCTAAAAAAAAGTATCCACAGAGCTGCCAGAGAGTTAATAAAGCCATTCAGTATAGTCTGTAATGCTTTAAAAAACAGTATAAAGTATGCAGGAACCTGCAAAATAAGCAAAAACGTTTGTCAAGAGGAGAACAAAGTATGTCCCCTGGCTATGTTGTACCTGACTGAGTATCTACAAATAGCCTCTGGGCAGTGTGTGTGCTCAGGTAAAGCACTTACCTGCAAAAACACCCCTCCACCGTATTACAAGGCATGCAGTTGCAGCAGTATCCAGAAGAGAGTCCATCCAGTGCATATATGGGTATCACAGAAGAAATATTGTGGGAAATACCAGAATCCCACGGTAGAAAGCTGCAGGACATGTCCCTGTGACATCTGAGGGCAGCCATGGTAGAAATCCCATAGGAAATAACTTTACTGCTTGTTTCAAAGTTAGAGAGCAGCCAAACGCTTCAAAAACTGCAGCCTTGAGAGCACTACTACAGCTGTATTCAATAGACACTCGTCCATTAACAAACAAGCAGCAAACCAGTACTGAAACATATCAGAAGAAGTCATGAAAATAGGAGTATATTGTGGATCCATAAAGGGAGGCAAAAGACAAGTCCCTGCAACCGATTATAGAGGGTTTATGAAAAAATTCCCATGAGGTGAAACAAAGAATCATAAACCATACCCCAAATACATCCCTCTGACAAGCACTGTACTCTGAGGGGAAACCGGGCCTCAATATAGACTGAAAACCCCTTTCTCTGAAGAATCAAACGCACATTCATTCTTCAACCACCTCCAGCGGAGGCAAAGTAAAGACTACAGTATGTGGGAGGGGTTTCATAGAGCTCTTGGGGTTTGGGACTCTTTGCCTCCTCCTAGTGGTAGAGAAGGGTAATTCCCATCAGTAATTGATCGTGGACTTTCACCATCTGTATGAAAGAAATTAAAAACGTTCATGATTCCGAGAGGGCATGCAATTTTAAACAACTTTCCAATTTACTTTTATCAGCAAATTTGCTTTGTTCTCTTGGTATTCCTTGTTGAAAGCTAAACGTAGGTAGGCTCATATGCTAATTTCTAAGCCCTTGAAGACCACTTCTTATCTCAGTGGATTTTGATAGTTTTTCACAGCTAGACAGTGCTAGTTCATATGTGCCATATTAGATAAATTACTCCACAGGAGTGAGCACAATGTTATGAGTCAGCACTGATTGGCTAAAATGCAAGTCTGACAAAAGAACTGAAATAAGGACGCAGTCTGCAGAGGCTTAGATACAAGGTAATCAAAGAGGTAAAAAGTGTATAAATAAAACCGTGTTGGTTATGCAAATCTAGGTAAAGGGTAATAAAGGGATTATCTATCTTTTTAACCATTTGAGTGCTAAGCACTTTCCCACCTGGGTGCTAAGGTTTTCTTAAAGGGGTTTTTATTTAATATTTTTAAAAATATTTTTTTTTATTTTATTTATTTCAGATCCCCAAGACTTACACCGTTGGAAAGGTTAGGCGATTACCTTTCCAACGGTGGGTCTTGGGGGTCTGTAGCTGCTTAGATGCCTGAGATACAGGCTTCTAAGCAGCATGCCCCCTGCTCCTATATTTAACATTGTTAATGTTAAATAAAGTTGCGCGGTGACATCATCACGTTTATTGCGCGTGACGTCACCACGCAAAACGGAAGCCCCGGCGATGCTTTTCATTATGCAGCACCGATCGCTGTGATAGGAGCGGGTGGGAGCCCCCAGATCTCCCTCAGGTTGGGAGAGTGTTAGTGACGGCTCTGAGCCGTCATTAGCACCAGAGTGGGAAACTCTGTGACGACTCAGAGCCGTCATTAGCACTCAAGGGGTTAAACAATAAACATTCTGCAGTAGACTGACCTTTAACATAATAAGAAAGATTCTAGCACTGCTAGTCATATTACTTGCAGTAGCCCAAATCTAATTTTCAAATGTGAAAATAGACACATATTCGGCCTCTTATGAACATGAATATTTCAAAGGGCATTACAGGTTTAATACTGTATCCATCAAATATTTTTATCAAGAAAAAAAAATAAAACATTGCATTTTATTTAACATGATTTTGCTGTAAAATAGTTCTAAACATTGTGTTTGTTCCACTCGCTCCACGGAGGCTGACATACCACCGTCTCACTGGCTGGTGTAGATTACGAGTAGAGCGCTATTTATCCCTCCTTCTTTAACTCTGCTAGAAGTAAGCTTTGTGCGTGCGTCAGGTAGCGCGCGTTAAAACATATTCAATCTTAGACTTCAATGGATGAGGAAAATTGGGGGGGAGAAACTAATAACAAGTCGTGCAAACCAGATCACATTTTCTTAAGTGTGCTAACCAAACATGAAATATTAATATTTCACATTCCCATGTTCTTCACATAGCAGAATATGTTCTATTTATTTATAAATACATATATATATATATATATATATATATATATATATTTTAGGGTTGCACCGATACCGATACTAGTATCGGTATCGGTACCGATACCAAGTATTTGCATGAGTACTTGTACTCGTGTAAATGCACCGATACTTAAACCGATACCTCCACTTCCTACCATATGCTATCTTGTGACGTTTTTTCAAAATGCATGTTCTCATTTCATTTTAAGCTGGAGTGGAGACTAAACTAAAAATTGTTTACTATTGTTCTGCCAATACAAATTGTTGTTATTTGTATTATTCTAGGAGAGATCACTGTACCTCGTTCAGACAAACCCCGGAATATCTTTCTGCCCCATGCAGTAGTGTGGAAAGTGAATGACTGTTCAACCTAGAGTAGCTGAACATGCAGAGATGCTTCTGTTCTGTTCTGTTCCTTAAAAAGAACTTGCCACTAACTTTTGAAAAATTATTCTTATTGCTTGATTGCCTTTTTTACTGCTAGTTCTCATCTTGCACAATTATGTTCAAAACATACTGTACTCTGAGGAACATCCATATCCTTAGATTATATAATTGCAGGAAGAGTACTCATAGGACAAATTAAGTTAATTCCAATGAACACTCATCCTGCAATTATAGGACTAGATTTAGATTACATTTGATTGGTAAGCTTTACAAATGCTCTGTTCACATTTCCAATTCCATAGACTTTAATGGAGTAGGACATGTAATGAGAGCATTGGTAAAGCTTACCAGTCAAATGTAATCTAGCCCATAGTGTTGTTCCCCATGATTAAACAGTGCACTGTTCTATTTTTTACTGTATTTCACTTTTGGTTGGTTGTAATTTTATTATTATTATTAAAGAAGGAATCTTAAATAGTTAGTCTGTATTGTGCTTGGTAAACTGTCACATGACAGTAAAAAAAAGTATCGGTAATTGGTATCGGCGAGTATTTGAAAACAAGTATCGGTACTCAGTCTTAAAAAAATGGTATCGGTGCAACCCTAATATATATATATATATATATATATATATATATATATATATATATATATATATATGTTTTTTGGGGAAAATATATATATCGTTGCTGGCAGACTGCTTCTCTTTCTATTTTGCATATGTAAATATGACCCTGGGGATAGTCTCTCTAAGGGTGATGGGAGAAACCAGACGTGGACTCCTTGCCCAATGTGCTTAGAGGGATATGGCTGCACCTCACTGACGAGGCCAAAACGATTGTCTGGGGTTGTCATGTTCCTTGTTCAGAGGAGAATTGCCTGGTATTTCAGGGCTGGACTGACCATGTCGGTGGGATCAGACTGATATACTACAGGAAAGTTTTCCTCTGTGAAAAGCACAATTGGGCAGAAAGAAGCTACGCCCAGGTGGCAACCGGGCCATAGAACAAGCTATTGATGCTGCTGTTCGTTCCTGGCAGACTGCTTCTCTTTCTGTTTTGCATATGTAAATATGACCCTGGGCATAGTCTCTCTAAGGTTGATGGGGGAAACCAGACGTGGACTCCTTGCCCAATGTGCTTAGAGGGATATGGCTGCACCTCACTGACGAGGCCCAAAGGAGGACGAAACGATCGTCTGGGGTTGTCATGTTCCTTGTTCAGAGTAGAATTGCCTGGTATTTCGGGGCTGGACTGACCATGTTGGCAGGATCAGACTGATATACTGCAGGAAAGTTTTCCTCTGTGAAAAGCACAATTGGGCAGAAAGAAGCTACTCCCAGGTGGCAACCGGGCCATAGAACAAGCTATTTATGCTGCTGTTCATTCCTGGCAGACTGCTTCTCTTTATATTATGCAAAATATATATATATATATATATACACACTTATATAAGATTATATATAGGTATAGATATATACAGATATATGAATATATATATATATATATATATATATATATATATATATATATATATATATATATATATATATATATATATATATA
Organism: Bombina bombina; assembly: GCF_027579735.1. Lineage (NCBI taxonomy): Eukaryota > Metazoa > Chordata > Amphibia > Anura > Bombinatoridae > Bombina > Bombina bombina. The sequence continues at coordinate 1,315,307,697 of NC_069500.1, forward strand.
TATATATATAGGGAGTGCAGAATTATTAGGCAAGTTGTATTTTTGAGGATTAATTTTATTATTGAACAACAACCATGTTCTCAATGAACCCAAAAAACTCATTTATTATCAAAGCTGAATATTTTTGGAAGTAGTTTTTAGTTTGTTTTTAGTTTTAGCTATTTTAGGGGGATATCTGTGTGTGCAGGTGACTATTACTGTGCATAATTATTAGGCAACTTAACAAAAAACAAATATATACCCATTTCAATTATTTATTTTTACCAGTGAAACCAATATAACATCTCAACATTCACAAATATACATTTCTGACATTCAAAAACAAAACAAAAACAAATCAGTGACCAATATAGCCACCTTTCTTTGCAATGACACTCAAAAGCCTGCCATCCATGGATTCTGTCAGTGTTTTGATCTGTTCACCATCAACATTGCGTGCAGCAGCAACCACAGCCTCCCAGATACTGTTAAGAGAGGTGTACTGTTTTCCCTCCTTGTAAATCTCACATTTGATGATGGACCACAGGTTCTCAATGGGGTTCAAATCAGGTGAACAAGGAGGCCATGTCATTAGATTTTCTTCTTTTATACCCTTTCTTGCCAGCCACGCTGTGGAGTACTTGGACACGTGTGATGGAGCATTGTCCTGCATGAAAATCATGTTTTTCTTGAAGGATGCAGACTTCTTCCTGTACCACTGCTTGAAGAAGGTGTCTTCCAGAAACTGGCAGTAGGACTGGGAGTTGAGCTTGACTCCATCCTCAACCCAAAAAGGCCCCACAAGCTCATCTTTGATGATACCAGCCCAAACCAGTACTCCACCTCCACCTTGCTGGCGTCTGAGTCGGACTGGAGCTCTCTGCCCTTTACCAATCAAGCCACGGGCCCATCAAGACTCACTCTCATTTCATCAGTCCATAAAACCTTAGAAAAATCAGTCTTGAGATATTTCTTGGCCCAGTCTTGACGTTTCAGCTTGTGTGTCTTGTTCAGTGGTGATCGTCTTTCAGCCTTTCTTACCTTGGCCATGTCTCTGAGTATTGCACACCTTGTGCTTTTGGGCACTCCAGTGATGTTGCAGCTCTGAAATATGGCCAAACTGGTGGCAAGTGGCATCTTGGCAGCTGCACGCTTGACTTTTCTCAGTTCATGGGCAGTTATTTTGCGCCTTGGTTTTTCCACACGCTTCTTGCGACCCTGTTGACTATTTTGAATGAAATGCTTGATTGTTCGATGATCACGCTTCAGAAGCTTTGCAATTTTAAGAGTGCTGCATCCCTCTGCAAGATATCTCACTATTTTTGACTTTTCTGAGCCTGTCAAGTCCTTCTTTTGACCCATTTTGCCAAAGGAAAGGAAGTTGCCTAATAATTATGCACACCTGATATAGGGTGTTGATGTCATTAGACCACACCCCTTCTCATTACAGAGATGCACATCACCTAATATGCTTAATTGGTAGTAGGCTTTCGAGCCTATACAGCTTGGAGTAAGACAACATGCATAAAGAGGATGATGTGGTCAAAATACTCATTTGCCTAATAATTCTGCACTCCCTGTATACTGTATATGTGCGAAGAACATTGGAATGCCTATATATGTATACATATGTATTTATATGTATTTATGGGTTTACATATGTATATTTGTCTGTAAATACATATGTATATACACACACACATATAATATATATACTCACACAGTGCTTATTTAAATGAGAATGCAGTTATTCTATTGGTTAACAGACAGTCAACTGAATTTTTAAAGCTACATATACCAGTATTGCTTATTTGAGCCTCTTTATACATTACTTTAATAAGACATCCATATTACCATATTTACGTCTATCTTTCCTAATACACATCATCACCTCTGTTCCATCATATCAACGGTATTAACTAAATATTATGTTAACCCTTTCACCTAACAATAAATATGAGATATATGGTAATTCAAAGCAGAAAAACGTGTTTTTGCAAGATAAACCGTATTATAATATCTATAACAAATCGTAATGTAGTGAAAACCATGTGAGTATTACTTGATCAATTTTTTTTTTTTTTTTAATTCTGTTCTTTCGAACGTTATCAATACAGGATCAAGGTGTAAAAGACATCTAGCAAACAAAATATATATACACATTACAGCTGTCATTAGTTTTAATATATATTTGCTCGATTGCATACATTAGCTTAAAGGTCATTATTGTCTATAAACAATTATTTTGAGGTGTTCATAAGGATCGTAACTGTTGTGTATTTACACCATATACAACACTCTTAGTTGGATTATATTTTGTAAAATATTTAGAATTTCTCTTATTGACAATATATCCTCAGTGTTGTATGGATCAGTTTAAGGGATCCTACTATTTTATTAAACTCTTATGACTCAAAATTGGTGATTTACTCCCAGTAATAGTAGGATCCCTTAAACTGATCCATACAACACTATTCAAAAATAATCATTCATGCAAAGAGCAGCATTCATACTATCAGAACATATATTTTTTTTTAAAACAATGTTAAGCAGAAGCGGTTTCCAATTGAATTGAAACTAATACTACAGTGTTGTTTTTGTAATTCCAAGTAAAACAAATACATTTATTTTGAAAGCCCCTTTTTAAGATGAAAGATTGACAATGTGCCTGGAAGTATGGCAAATTGATACTTGCCCTGCAAGATTCTACATTGTGATTTTAGATCAGAACAGGAGCTCATTTACATCTGTCCCAAATTAGCCACAGAAAAGAGACCAGAAACATGAATTTCACCAGGAAGTCAAGGGCTGTATCACTAATCTGCTCGACTTAATAACTGTGATAACAAAATGAGAGTGGAAATACGCTGGAAACATTTAGGGCTAAAGTGAATCACTAATTTATCGCTTGCCTGTAAAAGGTCAAATTTGCCCGTTTACGGCCGCACAATAAATGACCAGCCATTACAAGTGGTTGGTTATTGCTACCGTGAGCTCACGGTAGCAATTAGCGCTCAAACAATTATCCAATTGTCCCCCAAAATAATTTGTGTAGTGGCCATAATAAATTAAAAAAATATTAGCATCTTTTTTTTTTTTTTTTTTTTTTTAAACTGCACTAAGCAGTTTTTAGAGGTTAAAGTTGGCGGCAGTGGGGTGTTAGAAAAAAAACGGCACTGAAAAGTACATTACGGTCTATGGGAACGGTGTGTTCCCTGTAACTATATATATGTAAATGCTTATATACATATATATTTATGTGTTTATCTGTGTAGCCAATTTTCTGAAAAATCAAAAATGGTGAGGCAATCTCCATTGTTATCATTTTAATGTTGCACGCAGCCATTGTTTGCACACTTTATCTGCACATATTTCTCCTCAGCAGAACAGATTAGATAAATCTAGTTTCTATAAAGTAATGGGCATCATCATGTTAAAACTTAAAATACTTCTAGAAAACTGTACACTTATTTCTTTAATATTTAATCCTTTCGCTACCGTGAATTTCAGAGAAGCACTTGCCCAAAGTATCAGATAATCTTTAGCATTGTTGCTATCACTTTGTTTAAACAGAAATCGAGTTTTTGATTTACCTATGAAAACTATATATATTTTTAAAGTAGACAGCCCAAGGTATTGATCTAGGCCCATTTTGGTACATTTGATGCCACTATTTGGCTGCTAGATACGATCATATAAAAAAATTGTAAACTTTTTATCAAACTTTGGGTTTCTCACTTAAATTTGCACACAACTACTGCAGTCATATGACAAATGGTTATAAAAACTTCTCTGATATCCCCTTTGTTTAGAAATAACAGACATGCAAGGTTGTTTTTTGGCAATTAAAAGGCCGCTAATTGCAGCTGAGTACCACACTTCTGAAATTCCTGGCAGCGAAGGGATTAATCAGTTAGCTTGCATGGTTTTGCATTGCTTTTTGGCAAGGGGTTAATCAGCGAAAGATTAATCAGTAGCTTGCATGGCTTTGCCATTGCTTTTTGGCAAGGAGTTACTCAGCGAAAGGGTTAATCAGTAGCTTGCATGGCTTTATCATTGCTTTTTGGTAATTAGAATGCCACTAATTGCAGCTACGCACCTTACTTGAAATTCCTGACACCACACTTCTGAAATACCTGGCTTAATCAATTAGCTTGTAAGGTTAAATTTTGATGCAGAGTAGAGATTACCCTCCCACCTGACACCTCCCACGTCCTGATCCCTCCCAAACACCTCTCTTCCCTGTCTCCCCTCCCACTGTTCACCACCATCATAAGTACTGGCAGAAGGTCTGCCAGTGTGCAGTTTAAGGCTTTTTTTATTATTATTATTTTCCTTTCAGTGTAGTGATCCTTCCTCAACCCTCCCACCTCTTTGATCCCCCCCAAACAGCTATTTAACCATCCCCACCCTATTACTAGTGGTTGCAAACTTAGGTACTGGCAGCCATCTGCCTGTACCCAGTTTATGTTTTTTAATATTTTTTTTTATTTATTTCATAATTTATTTATTTTTCTGTAGTGCAGTGTTGCCCCCTACCTCCATCCGATTATCCCCTTTTGTCGTAGCTTCCAAGCCCTCCCTCTCCCTTAAAACAAAAACTGTCTTTAGCTTAGGGCCCCTCCCACACCCTCCCCTCCTGTGCCGACCACCTGCCTCCCCTCCCTCACCTCCAGCTGGCACAAGAAGTTGATTGTTACAGACAGTGACACACACAGTTTCACTGTCTGTAAAGATCTGGCATCTGCCTTCATATGGTAACGGAGCACCGATCATGCTCAGTTACTATATGAAGACAGATGCCTGAAGCTGAGGAACAGCAGCTCTCAGCTGTCACTTTAGAGCCGAGGCTGCTGTAACTTCCTGAAGCTGTGACATATTTATATATGTTAGGAGGTGCGATGAGCAATGTACTGCATGACATATTTGTATCATATTGGGTCATGGGGGTAAACAGCTGACATTATTTTTAAAGAATCTACTTATGTTTAGGCTAATATTTGGTTTTAAATACAGCATTATATCTAGCATTTATTTACAGTTAATGATCATTTAACTAGTTCACTTTTATGTTTCCTTTATTTACTACAGGTTATACCAGACTTAAACCAGAAGACTGTCTAAGTTACTTGTAATTATAAGATTGTTCAATCTAACAATAAATTTAAATTCTATGATATGGTGAAATTATCTAAGTGTTGCCACTTGTCAGCATCAGAACTGCAAGGCCCCTCAATTAAATTTGGCAAATTGTTGCTTGAGAGCTGTTTATCTATCCATGCTGGGTTCTGGGTTTAAATGGGAGACACATGCATTGCAATATAATGATTAAAGTGAAGGTAAATTTTGATGCTAAAGTGTCCGGTTTTTAAATTTTTTGTTAAAAACAGGGGCACTTTAATTCAAAATTTAAATTTCACTCTTGTTGTGAAAAAAAAACTTACCTTTTAAACTTGACAACCGCTCCAGCTTCCTCCGCCTGTCGCAAAGCCTCTTCCTGGGTCTAAAATGAGGAATCCGGCTTCCTCCAGTCACAGCATTGAATCAGACACTGATTCCCCTGGGGGGAAAGCCGTGAATGGAGGATGACCGATCCATCATTTCTAACGTCAGAAATGGCTTGCGACGACCGGGGGAAGCTGGAGTGGCTGTCAAGTTTAAAAGGTAAGTAAGTGCCCCTGTTTTTAATCAAAGTTTTTAAAAAACGGGCACTTTAGCATCAAAATTTACATTCACTTTAAAAAAAGCCCCCCAAAGAATTAACAATATGCTGGCGAGTCTATGGACATCTGGCCCTAGGTGACATTTTTGAATGAAATAACACCTTGCAGTTGTTTTTAAATAGCCAAACTTTACCTACCACTTCCCTTACTTGGAGGAACCAATCCAGACTAATTACTAGAACAGACAAGCCTTTCTACTGTAATTTTGTTATCAAAATTACCATTGTTTAGTAGTTTCTTATCTTATCATCTCTGCTGAGGGCAGTTATAGACAGATATGTATTAGCCTGTACATTACAGAAAAGAATAGCAAAATAAATAATAAAAGTAAAATTGTACAGTTGTTTTATTAAGCATAATTAAACATTTTATATTACAACCTCAAAATGTCCCATTCCCATTTTATATACACAATAAAATGTGTTCAAAGTTGACAGGCCTAGAGGAACTGTAGCTTTCAAATCTTCTGAGATTTTTAGGGTGTTCAGCAAACAAGCATGATTTCAGCAGGATACATTTTGTCATGGTCTAGTGGGAATGGAAGATGTGTTGTGGGTAATGCATATTAGCATTAATAAGACTGATCAGCAAAAAGACTACACACTTGGGGAACATATCTGGCAACGATATTTAATGTGCATTTATTTGCATTTCTGGTGATGTCAGAAACAAATCTACCATAATATACAGACTGGTTCCTCCTTTTTATTATAGTTGAGTTGTAATAGAAGATTTACATAATATTCCTCTAACCTATTGCTCAATGTTTTGAGAATGAAATCTAAGAGTATTTTAAGTGTAAATATTTTTTATTTGATTAACATTATTTTAAAAAATGTAGTTCATTTCACTTTTTCACAACTACAATCTATTTTGCATTTTCAAATTATTTGATTTTATAAAATATGGTAATTTTTCTAAGCCTTGGGAATCGCACGAAAAGATTTATGTACTCTATTATTTAATTTCATCATTACATTTTTCTGATACAAAATGGCAATGTATGAAGCTAACTAAACTAACACATGTTTAATAAGACTGCCCTCTTGACAACTATATAAGTGTGTTATACCTTGTTGGCTCTGAGGTTTCTGGCTCCCTCGCTATTCTGTCCCCGTCAGAAACCGGTGATAGGATCATTTCCTCAGCGGCTGCAGGTGTCTCCATTGCTCAGCTTCACTTGGATGCTGTATTATTGTTTAGTTGGATACCATGGATACGACGTCAGGTTCCGTATAAAGCTATGTAGCCTTAGAGAACATCTAGCTGTCCTGATTGGCTGATTAACTAAGACTGTCGCCCAATCTTTTCCTTGCCCTGTTTTGCTTGGCGCCCCGTCCTGTGAGCCAATGAAAAGCAGCTTGACGCATGCGTAGTAACAGCAAACTACGTTGTAGGAGGCGCTTAACGATCCCTCTCCTGTCCTTACTGGTTGAACACCATTAAACTATTACCCAATCCCTGCGTTTCTGTGCTGTGTTTCATACAGCGTAGAAGGAGCCAGACTGTAAGCAAATTGGCGCATTCGCTGTAGTAGTTGTGGGCGAGGCCTGGCAGTGGAGTTCAACAACGCCAATATGGCGGACCTGGGTAAGAAGTACTGCGTCTACTGCCTGGCCGATGTAACCAGCCTGCGCCTCCGTTGCACCGAGTGCCAGGACATCGAGCTGTGCGCAGACTGCTTTTCGGCTGGTGCTGAGATTGGCAATCACCGGCGGTGGCATGGGTACCAGCTGGTGGACGGTGGCCGCTTCACTCTTTGGGGGCCCGAGGCCGAAGGAGGCTGGAGCAGCAGGGAAGAGCAGCTGCTGCTCGATGCCATCGAACAGTTCGGATTCGGGAACTGGGTGAGTAGGTCAGACTCCTTTGAGATAGGCTATTAACCCTTTTACTGAAACTGAAGACTTCCAGTCAATCGGTTTACAAGAGTCTGTTGCAATACTGACAGGGTTTGGTGTTGAAAAAGCTTATCACTACTTGTATCATAATACATTATATATATATGTATATGTGTGTGTGTGTGTCAGCTGTAGCCTTGGGTACAATTTAGGTGACCTTTTACTTCTCCAAAGCAATAGGTGTCAGAAGCATAGAATACTTTTGCAGTGCTCCAATCATATCAATATCTGTATTCCTTACAAAGTAGCAAATGCCTACTAAACGATACATAATAAAATGTCCCTGATTTGTCTTTCTTCTATATTTATTCATTAACGCAGGTACATTATTGCAGCATGTTGTCATTGGCACTTGTGCAAGCAGTGATCTCCAACTTCCTAGAACATTCAGTGTTTTAGAAGCCTTACAGTGATGGTAAACTTTCCATGTTTTAAAATCAGGTGCGGAATCTAAGCAATATTTTAGATGGACTTTAATTGATCACTTCTAATGAAGAGCTAACTTACTGTCCTCAGTGGTGATATACACGGGTATAAATTAAACAACCATAATATTATTTAGATATTGCATATACATGGTAGAAGATGTAGGTCATTTACTTCTAACAAAAGTTTTTTTTTTTTGGCATTACTTCTACAATACAATATAATTTTATAGAAAGGTCTTAATAATTAGCAGCAAGATCTAGAATTTTTGGAGCCTTGTCATGCCCTGGACTAAACATATGTGTAGCAAATATAGTGTATTGCTGACCTTCACAGTGTGACACTAAAACATAATTTTAGTAGCCTGGTGGTGTGTGTATGTATGTATGTATGTATATATATATATATATATATATATATATATATATATATATATATATATATATATATATATATATATATATATATAATATTCCTGAACAAGGCATTTTGATACTCGGTCCTCTTTTCTCAGTTGTGTTCATACATAACATTTATTTTGGTGTATACTTTCAAAACTATTTTTTTTCTGGTTGCAGGAGGATATGGCAGCACATGTGGGAGCCTCTCGGACTCCCCAGGAAGTGATGGAACACTACGTCAGTATGTATATACATGGAAACCTTGGGAAGGCCTGTATTCCAGATAGTATTCCCAACAGAGTGACAGATCATACTTGTCCCACAGGAGGGCCACTGTCTCCTAGTTTGACAACACCACTACCTCCTTTGGATATAACTGTTGCAGAACAGCAGCAGTTGGGTTATATGCCTCTCCGAGATGATTACGAGATTGAATATGATCAGGATGCAGAAACTCTAATCAGTGGTTTGTCTGTAAATTATGACGATGATGATGTTGAAGTGGAACTAAAAGAATCTTATGTAGATATGTATGTAAGGAAGCTCAAAGAGCGGCAACGACGGAAGAACATAGCAAGGGATTACAATTTGGTTCCTTCCTTTTTAGGGAAGGATAAGAAAGATAAAGAGAAGCCAGTAAAACGGAAAATATCTAAAGAGGAGAAGGAACTTAGATTAAAACTGAGGCCGCTCTACCAGTTTATGTCCAATAAGGAAATTGAAGACTTTTTTGAGAATATGCACAAAGAGAGGATGCTCCGAACTAAGATTCGGGAATTACAGCGATACCGCAGAAATGGTATTACAAAAATGGAAGAATCTGCAGAATATGAAGCAGCCAGACACAAAAGAGAGAAGAGAAAGGAGAATAAAAATACAGCTAGCTCTAAAAGAGGGAGGGAAGATGGCAAGGATGGAGAATTTGCAGCTATTGAGAATCTCTCTGGTTTTGAACTCTTATCTGACCGAGAGAAGGTTCTGTGCAGCTCCCTGAACTTAAGTCCAACTCGCTACTTGACTGTGAAAACAATTATTATAAAAGACCACCTTCAAAAAAGACAGGGGATTCCGTCTAAAAGTCGTCTCCCCAGTTATTTGGATAAGGTTCTAAAGAAAAGGATTTTAAACTTTCTAACAGAAAGTGGCTGGATATCTAGGGATGCATCTTGACCACTTTTTTATAATTTATGACTTCAAAAAAGACCTGTTGTAATTTAAATCGCCCCTTTATAAATAATCCTTTTTCCAGGAAAACACCTGCAGATTTTTTTTTTTATAAATGTTATTTTAATACTAATGTAATATATATTATATATTGTCATGTCTCATCAAAGCAGTTTCTTTACAATTTTTTTTTTATTCCCCCTTGGCTCGATCTTTAGCGTCTTTCACCATGTACTGCTCCTTGGGTATCCGTATGATGTTTAATGTTGAGTCATCTAAATTTGTTGACCTATCATTTATAAAGACACTAGTTAAAGGGATACTGAACACAATTTTTTTTCTTTCATGATTCAGATAGAGCTTGCAACTTTGGTTCAGCACCTGGGTAGCTACATTTAGCCATCAATCAGCAAGTGCTACCCAGGGTGCTGATCTAAAAATGGGCCAGCTCCTAAGCTTACATTCCTCCTTTTTCAAATAAAGATACCAAGAGAACGGAGAAAAATTGATAATAGGAGTAAATTAGAAAGTTGCTTAAAATTGCATGCTCTATCTAAATCATGAAATAAAAAATTTGGGTTTAGTATCCCTTTAAGCTGAAAGTTTGATTCCTGTGTAAAATATTGGTGATTGCAAACGGTAAAAATATGTAAATATGTTAAAGGGGCAGTAAACTTACAAACTAATGTTATATAATTCTGCACATGGTGCAGAATTATATAACATTAGCTTACCGGCACATTTATACTTTAAAGGATTGCAGAGAAATTGTAACTAAAATCTCCTTTTACCAGAACCTCACTCTACTGAGCGGGTCTGGTTTTTACACAGCGCATCTCGGCAACACTGTGCCCGGTCGCGCCATTAAAATTAATGTAGCTCGCTCCCGCTACTAGACCAGAGCGGGAGTGAGCTACATTCATTTTAATGGCGCGACCGGGCACACAATTTTGCAGATGCGCTGTGTAAAAACCAGACCCGCTCAGTAGAGCAAGGAGCGGCGTTCTGGTAAAAGGAGGTTTTAGTTACAATTTCTCTGCAATCCTTTAAAGTATAAATGTGCAGAATTATATAACATTAGTTTGTAAGTTTACTGCCCCTTTAAAAACATTCTAGTTTCTCAAACATCTTGGTAGCCAAATTTTTAAATTAAGTCAAGCTCCTTTTATTTATTAAAAAAAAAAAAAGTGACCCCCTTCCTGTCATTTTAAATCAGATTTCAAAAGTAACTACCCAAGGTTTGCTCTAATTCTGCACAATTAAATATCTTAAACATTCAATTGCTTGAATTGTAAGTAAGTGCAGTTTTTGTGAAAATAATTTTTGCCAGACTTCAAATGTAGAAATGACGGGGGGGAATGGGCATCTATCCTTTTTAAAACCATTTGAAAAGTCAAATAGATCACCCTTCAAATTACCAATGTCATTATAAGCCTTATAAATATGACATTTTCAGAAACATTACAGTGCTTACTGTGCCTGTTAGCTGTACAGGGAAAAGTATGTGACCTTGAGTTATTCAACTGAAGTATCTTTTAAATCCTTAGTGATGAGCAAAAAAAACACCCATATACTAATGTATAAGCAGCAATTATAGTTATGACAGTCTCTTGCCCTTGAATAGTTGGAATGGGCCTGATGTTACCAAGATATTTTTAAGGGACAATGGCAGCTGTAATGCAGAGAAGTGCATTTTAAATATGTTTAGAACATGATTTGACAGTCCTGGAGAGAAAAAGTACCACAGATCTTAGAACATTGTGTGGCGGCTAACTTTTTATTTATTTTTTTCCCTGTAAATGGTCTATTCTGTAATACACACACACACACACCTTTGACTTGTACAAAATAGTGACAGGGTCCTTATCTTTATATAGAATTGTAAATTCATAATTAAAACATCATGGTTCAGATAAAATATGCAATTTTAAGCAACTTTTCAAATTTGCTTCCATGATCTAATTTGTTCTTTTTGTTACCCTTTATTGAAAAGCATATTTAGGCAGGGGCAGCAGTGAGAGCTGGGGACTGGGAGCTAGCTGCTGACTTGGTTGCTGCATATGTCTAGTCATTGGCTCACCTGATGTGTTCAGTTAGCTAGAAGTAGATTGGAAAGTTGTTTAAAACGTAATGCTTTATCTGAAAAATGGAAAAAAAAAAGGGTTTCCTGTCCCTTTAATTTCCACACATACCTTGCATTGACTTTGTGTAAAATCCAAAGAGGAAAGTGTCTAATTCTCCTCTTAGCTGACCCTTAACTGTACTCTTTCCCAAGGATAAGACATGCAGGACAGCCAATCAGATGCTGTACTTGCTAAGACTGATCTATAAAGCAGAGCTTGCTGCCCTGTATTAGTCTGACTTAATTACAGATTGTGCAGCCCGTCGCTAAGACAAGTAAACATACCTTCTATATTTTTAACATTCACTGTCCCTTTAACTTGTCATTGCTAGGATCAGAGGATTCACTCAACCTATTGATACAACCAGCGTTTTGTCTCTTGCAAATGCTGATGGTGACATTTCACCTGATGTTGCTGGGAGTCGTGCACTTATAACATAACTTCTCTGTAGCAGGTATTGTTCTAGTGCTTAACAGAAGCATTTCTGCAATCTAATATTTGAAATGCACTGATCTACATGTCAAATACCATTCACAATGCAGCACAGTGAGACTGTTTGTTTTACTTTAGTATTTAGTTCCTGGGGGACTTTTGATCTCATTTGAAATCGCTGGCTTAAAGAAGCCACTTAAAAGGGCAGAACACTGTAAATATTGTGTTTTCCTTAATGTGTTTCCAAAGACTTATTACACCAACAGCAGAGTATAAAATGTATGAGAAATTGCTTCTTTTGGTTTAATGTTGTATATGAAGTAGCTGTTTTTTGTTCTTTGACACCACAATCAAATGGGTTAAGCTTGCAGGAAAATCAGATCGTATGTTATCACTTTACTGTCCCTTTAAGAAAACATTTGTGTGTACAGAAAGTCATAATTAGGCATTCATGATTCAGATAGAGCATACAAATTTAAATTTACTTCTATTTAATTTTCTTCTCTTGTTATCCTTTGTTTAAGGGTCTATCTAGGTAAGCTCAGGAGCAGCAAAGTCCCATACATATACTGGGATGTTTTGGTATGTTTTTTTTTTCCAGTTATATATACAGTAGTTGCCCAGTTTTTTTGCTCTGCGTGGAAAATAATCTTTTTATTATAAAGGATTGTTAATAGATTTTCCTTATGTAGGACACTATGGTTCTCACTTATATCCTCAGGAAGAATCGAATGACCAGTGTAGGAGTATAGTGCTCTGTGGCTTATGGTTAATATTCAGGTAGAGCGATTGTAAAATGCTGTTTCATGACGTATTTGATGTGACGTACACTTGAGGGGAAAAAAAGCATGCTAATTGTGCTGAAATATACATTGTACCAAACTTGTATCAGCCAAGCTGACTAATGTTCAGCTACTTCTTTCTTCCCCCGTGTTTTTACTTATTCTGGTGCTGTCACCTCTAAGCCCAGACCAGAACATGTGAGTTCTGTTTTTAGTTCACACATGGCAATTGGTTGGCACTGATGGTTTGCAGCCCTTTACTTTGTAATTGAACAAAATTACCCACATCAGTTATTTTTGTAAGACATTTAATATACAGTCCGATTACTTTGGAGACTAATTTAAAAAAAAATCCTGCTTAATGTGGAACAACTGACAGTTACTACCTTTCAGTTTTTATATCTAATATTGAATAGCTATGACTTTTCAGTATGCATGGGTTGACAAATCTGTTACATATTATGAGCCAGGCATACTGTTAGTAGCCATATAGTGGTATTTGTGTATAGATTAAGGAGAAAAACTCAAAAAGTTAGGAGCCGGGGTAATATTTCTGGAACCACTTTCTCCCTGGGTTTGTCTAGCCCTGCAGTTTGGCATCATTTAAATCCCCTTTAAATTTTTGCGTGCCATTACACCTTGCCCACTGGCCTGTCCCTGCTCTTTGATGGAAAATGTGCAGCCTTCAGGTGCCCGCATCACTTAATTTAGATACATATATTACCGGTCTCTTCCCTACTTTCTTTGCAAGGCAAACAAACCAAAATGTACTCCTAGTATATTCATTCTACTAAATATTTTCACTTCTGACTTAACCTTTGAATATTTTTTGACATAACACAAATGTGATATCATACTTCTGATGGCCAAAATAATTGTCTAAGATGAAACTTGAACATTCCCTTGGGATGCAAGGACACAACTAAAATAAATGTGACATTTTTTACTCCTGCACTTGGTAATGCTTATTTCTGCACTTGTTTTGCTGTAACTTTTTAAAGCTGATTCACAATATGTACAGACGATTTTCAATTGTGTTTTATCCTCATGAGACTAAGATAAGGACCAGGCTATTCAGAGGCTTGTTCCCACTATCAGTCCGTAATTGTCTAAGGACTTTTCATTTAGCATTTTTAAATCTTCAAACAAACATTTACTACACAGTGACACCTTTTTGTTAACTTGAGTCCCACTGTACCATATTGTGTGTTTTTGTTTTCTACCTACTTTGAAAAGTCTGCATTATTTTACGTTGTTGGCAATATCCTGATGTTATTTGTTTGCACGTATGACTTATTGTAATCGGTTTCTTTATGCAGTGTAATGACTCCAGGTTTTATATTTTGTGTGAGGCTCAGGTAACCTTTCTTGGTATTCAAGACATTTAAGGATGAGGATTATCAAAGCTTTCTACAGACTAGTTTAAATCATCATTATAATGCAAACTATCACTAGAATTGAGATCTAGTGGGTCTTTTGGTAACCCGTCTCTTCTCACTGAGCCTCTAGTTGTTATATACCTATTGGGCACACAAAGCCATGAAACGTGTGTGTTTTTGTTTTTTATATATATAATTTATTGTTTTGCAATTGATATGAATACTATATATCTATATGCATTATTTCAATTTGGTATGATGCAATAAACAAGTTTCTGTGAAACTGAAAAAGTCTCGTTTGTGGTGGTGTTTTTTTTGTTTTTGTTTTTTTAAATGTAAATATTTTTTTTATGGCGGCGCAGTGTGAAGATGCAGAGCTTCACTAATACTTTAAAGCAGTTAAATAAGAGAATGACTTTAAAGACAGCTGCAGGCACAGGCGGAAAAACAAGAGCATGGTGAGTCGTTACTATAGTTGTGCTCAGCAGTTAAATGTCCTTTTCTTTCATATAGGTGGCGAAAGTCCACAAGCTGTTACGTATGGGATATATACATTCCTACCAGGAGGAGGAAAAGTTTCCCAAACCTCAAAAGCCTATAACCCTCACCTCAATCATACCTCGGTTTTAAACTTTGCTTCTGTTGGAGGTGGTTGAAGTATGATGTGCTTGGTTGCTTCAGAGCATATTGAAGCCCGGTTCCCCTCAGAGTACAGTGCTTGTCAGAGGGATGTGAAGCGGAAATCTTTTCGTAGGCTCTAAAATTCGATCAAAGGGATTAAATTTTCTGCCTCCCTTTTCAGATTGACGTTCTACTCCTATTCCATTAACTCTGCTGATTTGTTTCAGTACTGGTTTGGCTGTTTGCTATTAGTGGACAAGTGTCTATAGGTAAGTATATTTGTATTTTTATCTAGACACTCGGCTATGGGTTGGGCACTTTTAACTTAATAGTTTAACTATGTATATCTATATGTATGTATGGTCCAGGGCCTGATTTTTACGATTACCCTTGCTTGCTATAATTTTTGCGCCCTGAAATTCACATGCGCATGCAAGTGCACGTTTTCTGACACGTGTATGCGTATGATTTGTGCTCCAATTTGTTTTGCACCCTTTTTTATTTTTTCATGCTTTTAGGTGCACATCTTAGTATTGTATTTTCGCTCCACAAAATGTGCAAACTGTCATTTAAACTATGCATCTCTATTGGTGCATCTAATAGCGCAGGCCATGATGCATCATAGATGCAATTTTTTTTGGTGCTTTTTCCCCCTATATAAATTGCATTTGAAATCTTGCGCAAACTGACATTAACTGCTTTCCTAGGCTTCATTGCTTAGCGTTTTAACATCCTTGCAACGCTATATAAAGGGGGCATATTTTTCCTTTTCATCAAAAATTGAACCATAGAATTGTTATTGTTTTAAAAGAAAGATAATCCCTTTATTTCTGGGATTACCTTGTATCTAGGAACCTTCTTCCAGCCCCCTGATCACATGACTGTGACTGTTTATTATCTATTGTCTTAAATTTAGCATTGTTTTGTGCTAAATCTTAAATAACCCCCTGTGCCTGAACACAGTGTTATCTATATGACCCACGTGTACTTTCTGTCTCTTTGTGTTGAAAAGAGATTTAAGAGGCAGCCCTCGAAGGCTTGGAAATTAGCATATGAACCTACCTAGGTTTAGTTTAAACTAAGAATACCAAGAGAAAAAAGCAAATTTAATGATAAAAGTAAATTGGAAAGTTGATTAAAATTAAAAGTCCTATCTGAATAATGAAAGTTTAATTTATACTAGACTGTCCCTTTAAGGGGGGTAATAATAGTAATTATTGCATCTTATTTATACTAAAAAAAAAAAATTGCCATAATGGGGCAGCACCAATCCGTCACTTAAGTTACCATAGGAACTGAGTCTGTTGAACACCTTTCTTCAGCTCATTTATGTGGCTCATGCTTAGATTTTTTTTTTTATTGCATACCGATCAATCTGTTTCTGTGTGTACTAATGCACCTACTGTGTCTTCCTTACAGATGGATGCAGGTGGCGTACCTCCAGCAATGAAAAAGTTTATTGCTACTGTCATCACGAAGGCCGTAGCTGCACTACCGCCTTCAAATAAGCGAAAAAGGTAAATTCAAATGTTACCTTCTACTAGTAATATAAGTACTGACCTACATAATACTGAAGTATCTTCAAATGAATTCCTCATTTTTACTTAAAATTGAACATATTTGTTTTCTTTTGAAGGAAGTATTTGTCACTTTAGGGATTGAAGAAGCTAAACCTTCTGATAAACCTTGTAATTGTTTAAATTCTTTATATAAAACAGTTGTTGAGATTTTCCCTATACCTGATGCTGTCTCTGATATGATTGCTAAACCGGGTGTCTCTTTAACCCTTCTTCAAGGTTTAAAAAAACTATATCCTTTACCTGCTGCTAATTTAGAGTTATGGGAAACGATTCCCAAAGTTGATGGGGCCATTTCCATTTCTAGCTAAGCGTATTACTATTCCTTTAGAAGACTTACTGTCTTTTAAAGACCCTTTAGATTGAAAACTTGAATCTTATTTATGAAGGGCATATTTACATACTGGCTATATTCTTAGACAAGCTATATCGCTGATGTAGCTGCTGCTTCTACTTTCTGGTTATCCAATCTAGCTCAGCAGTTGTCTTCTGACCTTGAATTTACAAATAATTTTATTTGCAATGCAGTATTTGATATCCTGAAAATTAACATAGTCTTTAGCTATTCTTACCAGAAGAGCTTTATGGCTTCAATCATTGAATGCTGATATGGTATCAAAAACTAGATTGCTATCTCTTTCCAAGGAAATAAATGATTTAGGTCTCAACTGGATACTATTATTTCTACTATTACTGGAGATAAGGGAGTTTTCCTTCCCCAGGGCAAATAGTTTAAAGGGAAATTTAATGCTCTCAATCATTTTATTTCCTTTGGTCAGAACTTAAAACAGACTCCTCCCCTAAACCATCTGGCTCAGTCTGGAGAACATCTTTAAAAATTGGAATACATCGAAGCAGAATAAGAAACTTGATCCAGCCTCTGAGACCTCATAAATGTACGGCCTCCAACCCAGTACTACTGGTAGGGAGCAGATTAATTAAAAAAAAAAAAAAAAAAAAAATCTTGTTTAGAATCTGTCTAAAATCCCTGGTCTGATCTTGAAAATATGGGAATAATTGTTCCAGTTCCTTCACAGAAACAGGGTATGGGATTTTATTTAAATCTCTTCATAGTACCAAAGAAGGAAAATCCTTTTAGACCAATTCTGGATCTGAAAACTAAACAAATTTGTAATAATTCCAACTTTTAAGATGGAAACTATAAGGGCTATTCTGCCTTTTGTTCAACAAGGTCACTTTATGTCCACAATAGATTTACAGGATTCTTACCTTCACATCCAAATACACCCAGAACATTGCCAGTTCTTTATGTTCTCTTTTCTGGAAAAGCATCATCAGTTTGCTGCTCTTCCATTTGGTCTAGCTACAGCTCCAAGAATATTTACAAAGGTTCTCAGTACCCTTTTTATCTGTAATCAGAATGCAGGGTATTGCAGTATTTACTTACCTAGATCATCTACTAGCTCAGGCTTTCTCTTTAGAAGAATCAAACATGAATCAACTGTTGTTGTTGTTGTTTCTTCAAAGACATGGTTGGAGGATCTTTTTACCAAAGAGTTCCTTGATTCCTCAGACAAAGGTCACCTTTATAGGTTTCCAAGTAGATTCAGTGTCCATGACTCCTTCCCTAACTAAAGGTTCAGACAAGCTGAAATCAATTTTATTTGTCTGTCTTCTGTGTCTCTCATTCCCTTCAGTGGCTCTGTATATGTAAGTACTAGGCCTCATTTAACAGAAACAAATGTCCACAGCACTATGGATTCTTATTATCTTTATTACAAAAACATAGAAAAAGCGACGTTTCGAGTCTGCTGACTCGTATTCATGCTATTTACACAGTATTAAACTACACACTTTTAAAACAATATTTTCACACCAACCACCAAACATTGTGGCTCTGCTGCCAACTATTGGTAGATGAAAACACTACAGTTTCAAAATTACATTAATAAAATACATTGGTAAAATACATTTGCCTACACTGAATTGTTGCATAACTTTTATAGATACATTCTTGTAACTATTGTGATATTACTAAGTTATTATATCCTTTTCCTTTCATTTAATTTGTAAAACACTTCTATTGTGATATGTAACTATATCTACATCTATGAAATGTCTATAAGAATACTGACCAGTCATATTCCCTATTTAAGCCCTTAGGTGCCATACTTTCTAATTCATGTACCCAAAACATTTCTCTCTGTTTAAGTAGTTTCTCTCTATTTATTCCACTTCTTTGTTGTTTTACATTATCTATTATTTGCCATCTCAGCTACAATAATCCTTGATAGAAACTACTATATTAGGGAAATAAAGAGCCAGTTAGGGGATAAAGAGACCTATAGAAAGCTAAACTATAACCCTGTGGATGACATTCAGAAAGAGACTGATAATGTATTTAGTAAGGCATACAAGAATACATTAATTGATAAAAAAAAAAAGAAAGAATATTCAATAAAGAACCCAGAAACCCTATTTTCTATACTGTGCATAAAGATGCAACTAGACCCCCAGGGAGACCCATAGTCTCTAGTGTAAATTCTACTTTGACTAATATTTCTGTTTTTCTTGATAAGATATTGCAACCAGAAGTGATACAGATGTCTTCATACCTTAAAGATACGGGGGATTTCTTAAATAAGGCTAGAGATTTATGTTTTGAGTCTAATAAATTCCTGTTATATACAATGGACGTGAAAAAATTATATACAGCTATTAAACCGAAACAGGTATTGGAGTCATTAAGAAAATCCTCAAGGTTAACAGTAAATGTTCAGATTTGCAAGTAGAATTTATTGAAAACTTAAGACTTATTCTATATTGGAACCATTTTATCTTTCAGGATGATTGGTATATTCAGATTAAAGGAACGGCTATGGGGACCAACGTTGCCCCATCATATGCCAACCTATTCATGAATGAGATAGAAGAAAGAGTCATCTATGAAAATGAGAAGTTTATTACTTATGGAGCCACTTGGTGGCGCTATATAGATGACGTGTTTGGCATATGGTGGGGCAGCGTTGAGTCCCTACATGAGTTTAATGAGATAAATACAGCCGTGAGGGGACTAGAATTTTCTGTGGTCTATAGTGAGGAGTCTGTTTCTTTCCTGGATACTAGGGTTAGTAAGGAGGGAAATAAACTTATGTTTGATTTATATGTAAAAGAAACGGATAGAAACACATTGAGATATGATAGCTTCCATCCTAAGAACTTAATAAATTCCCTACCAAAAAGCCAGCTACTAAGGGTGGATAGAATAGTAAGTAATAGCAATATCAAAGAAAGGCGGATGAAGGAAATGCAACAAAAATTGTAAATAGGGGATATCCACAGACATTGGTTAGGGAACAACTCAGTAGTTTAAATAGGGATAAGGAAGTGAAGAATAAGGACACTAAAACAAATAGATTGGTTCTAGTGACAACATAATTCCAATAGTGAGCAAGTATCGCGTATAATAAAGACACTGGCACATTATAAAAGAATGTAATAAGGACATGGAGATATTTAGAAATCCTCCCCTGATAACATACAGGAGGGTGAAAAACCTTAGGGATCAATTGACCAGTACAGATGTAGGGTCTAGAAAGGATACACAGACCTTTCTTAATAAAAAACAATTAGGATGTTACCCATGCCTAGGGTGTATACGCTGCAATTCAACGATTAAGGGGAAATATTTGTTTCACCAAAGAAAAGGTAAAATATATGAAATAAAGGAATTCTTTACATGTGAATCTACTTATATTATATACCTTATTAAGTGCCCCTGTTCCCTAATTTTTATAGGGGACACGACCCGTAAGGCCCGTGATCGGTTATGCCAACATATCTAATATAAGGTGTGAAAACTATGAAGCACCTGTATCCAACCACTTCTTAAAATGTGGCCATCATATCAGCCAGCTGAGATGGCAAATAGATAATGTAAAGCAACAAAGAAGTGGAATAAATAGAGAGAAACTACTTAAACAGAGAGAAATGTTTTGGGTACATGAATTAGAAAGTATGGTACCCAAGGGCCTTAATAGGGAATATGACTGGTCAGTATTCTTATAGACATTTCATAGATGTAGATATAGTTGCATATCACAATAGAAGTGTTTTACAAATTAAATGAAAGGAAAAGGATATAATACTTAGTAATATCACAATAGTTACAAGAATGTATCTATAAAGTTATGTTACAATTCAGTGTAGGCAAATGTATTTTACCAATGTATTTTATTAAAGGGCCATAATACCCAAATGTTTAAACACTTGAAAGTGATGCAGCATGGCTGTAAAAAGCTGACTAGAAAATATCACCTGAACATCTCTATGTAAAAAAGAAAGATATTTTACCTCAAAAGTTCCTCCCATTGTAAAGACACCTCCCATTGTAAAGGATTTCTAAGCAGCATATTAGTGTGTCTGTCCTGGGACAGCTGAAAGGATGAGCCTCGTGAAATCTCATATTATTTCACCAATCAGGTAAAGGAAGTTTACAATGAAATCTCATGAGAGTTAAGTCAAATCTCATGAGATCACAGTAAGAGTTCATGACCTCAGCACTGATGCTGATTGGCTGCTGTTCATTTCTTCCTTTTTTTTTTTTTTTTTTTTTTTTTTTTTTTTTTTTACCTGCAGCTGGGAGCAGCTGAGTATAACTTTTTACACAGAACTTACTCTGCTGAGCTGAGGAAATTGTGAGATAAAATATCTTCCTTTTTTACATAGAGATGCTCAGGTGATATTTTCCTGTCAGCTTTTTACAGTTATAATGCATTAGTTTCAAGTGATTTAGCATATGAGTATTATGTCCCTTTAATGTAATTATGAAACTGTAGTGTTTTCATCTACCAATAGATGGCAGCAGAGCCACAATTTTGGTGGTTGGCGCAAAAATATTGTTTTAAAAGTGTGTAGTTGAATACTGTGTAAATAGCATGAATAAGAGTCAGCAGACTCGAAACGTCGCTTTTTCTATGTTTTTGTAATAAAGATAATAAGACTCCATAGTGCTGTGGACATTTGTTGCTGTTAAATGTGGATTGGGGGAACAGGCAGATTCCCAGTTTTCACGGGCACTAACTCCAGAAGTTGCTGTTTCCAGTGTGTATTGGATAAGTACTAGGCCTTTAAATGTAAAATTTCTGAAAGAGTGTATAACAGAATGTTATAAACAGTGGTAGTCTCTACCTATTACTAGTTCTACCTCTTTTCAAACAGTTTGTGGTTTTGTTTTGCTTAATTATAAAAATGTGTTCTGCTGCTTAAAAAATTGGACCAACAGTTGTGTTAATGTTAAGTTTCAGTCTGAAGTTTATATTTATAACACTTGGTATATGGATTTTATTTCAAATATAGGAAAAAATTATTTATTTACTTTTTATCCGATTAGTCGATTAATCGAAAAAATCGGCCGATTAATCGATTATGAAAATTAATCATTAGTTGCAGCCCTAGTTAAAACACATAGACCTTGTTAATTACACAAACAATCTAAACACACTGGCAATAGTTAAAATGACACTAGTAAAAATTGATATAAAGTGGTAGAAAATGAACAAACTCATATATTCATCAGTTGAAATGTAACCTTACTCAGTAAAGGTATTATCATATAGACTTTCCTAACCATGAAAGAGGTATTGCAAATGCTTTCTTGGGCAGAAACCAATTCTTGCCTCATCACTGAGATTCACATCCCAGGTGTAGACAACTGTCGGATTGTTCAACTATGGGGCAGCTTCTCGGCTACCTGGCAAGGTCCAGGGATAGGCAGAGGTGTTGAATGCTCTAGCAGTTCTCTGGTCTTTCCAGTCTGCTTACATATCCCCCCCCCCCCTCTGGTCCTGCTTCCCAGAGTGATTTCAAATATCAAAATGGAATAGTAGTTTGTATTCCTGATAGCCCCAGCGTGGCCTGAGCTTGTCAGAATGTCCATTTGCCTACTGTGGCCTCTTCCTCTAAGGCCAGACCTTTTTTCCATCCCGATCTAAAGTCTCTAAACTTAATGGCATGGAAATTGAATTCTTAGTTCTCAGTCATAGAAGATTCTCTGACTCTGATTAACGCTATCAGGCCCATTTATCAAGCTCCGTAAGGAGCTTGAAGGGCCGTGTTTCTGGCGAGTCTTCAGACTCGCCAGAAACACAACTTATGAAGCAGCGGTCTAAAGAATCGCCGGAAATCAACCCGATCGAATATGATCGGGTTGAATGTCACCTCCCTCAGCAGGGGGCGGATCAGGTCTGCAAGACCTTTGATAAATTGGGGCCCATGATTCAGGCCAGCGAGTCTGTTTCTAGAAAGATCTATCACAAAGTTTGGAAACCTTATTTAATGGTGTTCTTCCCATCAATATTCCTGGCATTCTTTTAGAATTCATAGGATTCTTCAATTTCTACAGAATGGTTTAGATAAAGGTTTATCTGCCAGTTCTTTGAAAGGCCAAATCTCTGCCTTTTCTGTATTTTATAGGAAAATTGCTAATCTTCCTGATGATCATTGTGGTGTTCAGCCTTTAATCCGAATTAAACATATTAGGCCTATATCTCTTCCTTGGAGTCCACACCTAGTATTAAGTTTTACTCGCTCCTCCTTTTTAAGCCTATGCTTAAATTGGACATTATTATTTTGAGTGTCGGGGGAGAGAGCTGTTTGGGAGGATACCTACACTAGAGTAAATATTAACCATACAAGATTACTCATTTAACCCCTTCGCTGCCAGGAATTTCAGAAGTGTAGTCCGCAGAAATTCAAATTGCCAAAAAACAACCTTGCATGTCTGCTATATCTGAACAAAGGGCACCCCAGATAAGATTTTACAACCATTTGTCTTATGACTGCAATAGTTGTGTGTAATAATTTCAGGGAGAATCTCCAAATGAGGCAATTGTCAAAGTTCTGCACGTAAACAATTAGTGCTGACAGTATGTCACATGATTGCCTCTATTTCTGTTTAACCCCTTCAGGACGAAGGCAGTTTTCAAAGTTCTGCATGTAAAGAATCAGTGCTGACAGTGTCACGATTGCCGGTGCGATTACATGACTCTAGCGGCACTGATGGCTCCTGGGGGAATGTTTGCGTTGCTAGGCAAGTCCCTTAGTTGAAACTAGAGTATTTTTTTTTTAATTTTTTTTTTTAAAGGAGGAGTGGAGCACGATGCTGCAAAAGTTAGGGCGTTCCATGCCGTGGGTGGTAGCAAAAATGATACTGGTACTTTGGGCAAGTTTGTCTCTAAAATTCCCAGTAGAGAAGGGGTTAAAGGAACACAAAGGACAACATTAAAACTTTCATGACTCAGAGCACACAGTTTTAACCTCTTCATGCTGGGGTTCAAGTGCTTAGATCAGAAACGAAGTTCTGTTATAAATACTTGTAAAAATGAAATTACATGATTTCAAGGCCAGGGTCATGTGGTACAGTCTATGCTGCTAGGCACGACCCCCAGTCCGATTCTTGCTTGCATCAAAGGGGGAGGCTGCAGGGTGACATAGAAGTTAGGTTTGTTGTATGCCGTCCTAACGGCGTTAAAGCACAGCACTGTTAGAACGGTATGAAACAGTCTAATGGTGTGAAGGGGTTAAACAACTTTCTGATTTACTTGCATTATCAAAACATGCACACAGGGCTGCATTTTGAGTGAAAGGCTATATGGCAATGCTACAGGAACAAACAAGGCTGTAACTGGTAATTGTCATGTTTCTTGCGAAGGCTGAATTACCATGTCTAATGGTCCATTAAAGGCCAGGAGCGTGTACCCTAATTTTGTCTCCCCTTTAAGAGGTTTGAAACCTAAAAATGTTCTTTTGTGATTCAGAAAGGGCGAACAATATTAAAAAAAAAACCTTTCCAATTTACTTCTATTATCGAATTTGCTTTGTTCCCATGATATTCTCTTTCGAAGAGATACCTAGGTAGGTATGTGGCACACTACATGGCAGGAAATAGTGCTCTTGCAAAACTGCTGCCATATAGTGCTCCTGAGTTTACATCCATGCTTTTTAACAAAGGATACCAAGAGAATGAATAAAAAATGATAATAGAAGTAAATTAGAAAGTTGTTTAAAATTGCATCCTCTATCTGAATCGGGAAAGAACATTTTTGTGTTTCATATCTGTGTAACTTGTTCCCAATTATCTATTTTTACCTGCTGGAGTGTATTAAATTGTTTACAAATAGCAAATTTACCTTTTATTTCAGATTGCCGAATTTGTTTGTAGTATCCTTACTTAAATGGACAGTCTACTTCAGAAGTTATATTATTTAAAAAGGTAGATAATCCCTTTTATTACCCATTCACTAGTTTTGCATAAACAGTTATATAAATACACTGTTTACCCCTGTAATTACCTTATATCTATGCCTCTGCAAACTGCCCCCTTATTTCAGTTATTTTGACTGACTAGCATTTTAGCCAATCAATGCTGACTCATAGGTAACTCCACTGCCATGAGCACAATGGTATCTATATGGCACATGAAAAAAATAAATCAAAATGCATTCAGATAAGAGGTGGCCTTTAAGGGCTTAGCAATTAGCATATGATCCTACCTAGGTTTAGCTTTCAACTAAGAATACCAAGAGAACAAAGCAAAATTGATGATAAAAGTAAATTGAAAAGTTGTTTAAAATGACATGCCCTATCTGAATCATGACGGTTTACTTTTGATTAGACTGTCCCTTTAATGGGTTGTGGTTTCAAAGAACAAAACCATCTATTTCTTACACAAAAATAAACCAAGACACAATTTTTCATATATTTTATACTCTTCAGCTGGTCACACATTAAGGGGACAACAGTTTTCACAGCACACTATCCCGTAAATTAAGCATTATTCACCTGCTTTTAATTATAAGGACACTATACTTTCTTCTTCTTTTTGGTTTCCAAAAAACTTGTTTCACCAGCATAGCATTAAATATACTGGAAATTGTTACTTTAGGCTTATTCTTTTTATGGTTAGAGCTGGTTTTGCTCATTGAAACTTCCACCCATAATGAAAATGTCAGTACCAAAGTTTTGACCATTGTGTATAGAGTGAGATAAGATACACTGGTATGTGCTTCTTGTAGGCTCAGTACATTTGAATGTGTTCTTAAAGGGAGAGTAAACACCGTGTAATTACAAGACATTTTTTGTATTGCTAAGTTCAAACGTCTTTAAAACAAATTAACTATTTTTACTGCAATTATTTTTCTATACCCAAACTCCACCCACAATTTGGCTTATTTGAAGGAGCTAATCTTGGCTTTAGTGCACAGACAACAAGGCTAGCCACTGCCATAATGTCAGTATAAAATGCATTGTTTTACAGTTATCTGAAAAAGCCAACTAAAGACAGATATGTAGCAGTTAGCCTTGATAAATATGCAGGGAGCATATCTGAGAATTGAATTAGATATTGCTGTTTTCATAGCTAAATGACCATTACAAAGCAGGCAAAATAATGAAAACGTATTACATTTCTATTTTATAGAAAAATCTCAAGGCGTTAAATGTCCCTTTAAGTACAATGGGTGGTAATTTTAAATAAGAAAAAAGTTATTTCAAATATAAAAACATAGATTAGTTTCAGTACAATTCATATCCAGTGTACCCTAAGACAGTGTTTCTCAGCTGCAGTACTCAAGTACCCCCAACGGGTCAGGTTTTCATTACAGCTGAACCAGAGTACAGGTTAAAGGGACACTAAACCCAAATTTTTTCTTTTATAATTCAGATAGCGCATGACATTTTAAGCAACTTTCTAATTTACTCCTGTTATCGATTTTTCTTTGTTCTCTTGCTATCTTCATTTGAAAAAGGCATCTAAGCTAAGGAGGCAGCCAATCTTTGGTTCAGAACGATGGACAGCACTTGTTAAATAGTAGCTGACAATTTAGCCTCCAATCAGCAAGAACAATCCAGGTTGTGAACCAAAAATGGGCCGGCTTCTAAACTTACATTCTTGCTTTTCAAATAAAGATAGCAAGAGCATGAAGAAAAATTGATAATAGGAGTAAATTAAAAATTTGCATAAAATTACATGCTCTATCTGAATCATGAAAGAAAAAAATTGGATTTAGTGTCCCTTTAAATAATCAGCTGATGGATGAAAGCAGGTTAGTAACTATGGTTGCTGATTATTTCACCTGTGCACTGGTTCAGCTATAATAAAAACCTGGTCTGTTGGGGGTGATTGAGAAACAATGCCCTAAGAGACTAGCTGGCCATGAACAGCAGACCTAATGTGAATTGAAGAGATCGGTACTCTCGGGCCGCTCTGGTATCTAACTAGAGACTCAAAGGACTGAGAACAACAATTAAAGACTGTAATGTCACTTTTGTATTGTTTATTAAAACCCATCAAGTGCTTCATTCATTCTAGGCTTGTTTGCAGTAAAAAAATGCAGTACATTTTCTGTCAAGTACTCATGGGTTAAGGAAATTACAGAATTTTCAGTGCCTAAGACAACGCAAACATTAAATACAGTCCTGCATGAAATCACTAGTGAGTTTCTTTCCTCCCTTGATTGTAACAAATTAGTTAACAAGTTATA
The DNA here is from genome assembly GCF_027579735.1 of Bombina bombina. NCBI lineage: Eukaryota > Metazoa > Chordata > Amphibia > Anura > Bombinatoridae > Bombina > Bombina bombina. Next base: position 1,315,334,704 of record NC_069500.1, read on the forward strand.
AATGAATTTCTTCATTGCTGTTAGCAATCACTATGTGATATGAAGCAGGATCAGACAATTTGCATAATATTGTAACATACTTTGGCTATGGAATCTGAGCTTCAGTCTCTTTAAAATGGCAAACACATGTTTCAGAGGTATTATAGAGTGAAAGCAAACAAAATAAACAAGGGTACAAATTACAACATTGTTTTATTGCCATTGATTTATGGGGGATGAAACAGCAACCGAACTCTTTCTGACATTTCACATGGTACCAGTCAAGGTTCCCCCCTCTCCCTGGTGCTGTTTATAAATATATCAAGACTAAAAGTTAATATGTTGCAGATGATTTTTCTTTCTTTATAGTTTTATTGAGATATCAATAATAAAAATACAGAGTATCTTATTGATTACATGTACACACATTCAATTATCAAAGAAAAAGTGTAAACCCGTCACCTAATCTTAAATACAAAATAAGAATGATGTCATGTTTATTTATTTATTTATATATATATATATATATATATAAACCTTGGAATTGAGATAGGAACGGCTATCAAGATAAAACATTTATAGGGTGAAACCGTAACCATGAGCTCTATGGAACTGCATTTTTAATTTTGAGCATATAGTGAAACCCTCTATATAAACAACTACTCTTGGGCCTTTTGTGATTATGTTTTGTTAGTGATCACTGTATAATTGTTTTATTGAAGATAAAGTTTAACTTTAATATATTAGAAAAAGAAAATAAAGCCCACATCTGGATGTTTGGTATTTACTTGCTAGTAAAGGAGATAAAAGTAAACCAGCATCATAATGAACAGACTTCTGTTTAGACTCGATGAAGGAAAAGTATAAAATCTGTTTGTTCACTTAAAAGCAACAGTGAGAGTTAGTCTCAGTTGTGTTTGTGGTTATTGACTATTTAGATAGTTAAAAAGGGACTGTCAAGTCCAAAATAAACTTTCATGATTCAAATAGGGCATGTCATTTTAAACTAATTTCCAATTTACTTTTATCACCAATTTGGCTTTGTTTTCTTGGTATTCTTAGTTGCAAGCTAAACCTAGGTAGGCTCATATGCTAATTTCTTAGACCTTGAAGGCCGCTTCTAATCTGAATGCATTTTGACAGTTTTTCACCAATAGAGAGCATTAGTTCATGTGTGTCATATAGATAACATTGAGCTCACACACGTGAAGTTACCTATGAGTCAGCACTGATTAGCTAAAATGCAAGTCTGTGAAAAGAACTGAAATAAGGGGGAAGTTTGCAGAGGCATAGATACAAGGTAATTGCAGAGGTAAAATGTATATTATTATAACTGTGTTGGTTATGCAAAACTGGGGAATGGGTAATAAAGGAATTATCTGTCTTTTAAAAAAAATAAAAACTCTGGTGTAGACTGTTCCTTTAACAATAGCATTAGGTACAATACTTCTGCATACAGAGGGCGTTGCAAGGAATGTACCCACATCTCTTGTAAACTATATGCATACTATTGAACCGTATTAATTGAGCTACAAATATGATAAAGGTTAATGTTTTATCCCTTAAAGAATATACATACAGTTATAATATAAATTACTAGATGCCCTACTCTAGGAGTATGCTTTTCTCTCAACCTATTCCCCTTCCTTTGCTTTACTTATTCCTCATATTATAACCCACGAGGCAGAACTTTTTTCACTTTCTGCAATAAGATTTTTTTTTTGTGAAATATTTTCTGCTGGTCATTTTGAAATGGAATTTTAAATGAGGCAGTTACACTAAAGCACCAGCTCAATTGCAATGTGTTGATTAACTGGAAAATAAAGCAATTTTTAAAGATTTATATTATATTGCAGCTGCTGAAAATTGCATTGCAAAGAAAAAAAATAATTTTAAGTTTTTAAAATGTCTCTTAAATAAATGTTTCCTTTACCCTTGGTTTGACATCACATAATTATAAGGTAAACCTGTAGTAATAAAAAAAAAAAAGGTGCATTACTCACAAAACCATCTGATATTCAGGAGTCACAAATTGCAGTCTGGGAAAGGCTGAAAAAATTGAGTCAGTCCTTACACAGTGCAGCCAGAGCACAGAGCGGTTTAAAGAGAAAAGCTCTAACAGTTCCTGCATGTGTGCTATTCTTTCTGCAGACATGCTGCATTTTCTGCAATGACATCTCAGATCACAGCATATTCTGCCTTGGGGCCAGTAAGCATGGTTTCCTACTCCCCTACTATCTTGTTTTAAACTTTTTCCAAACACTCGGTTTCTCCAAGTAAACTAGTAATAACCATGTTTTGCACAGGCATATTATCTTCTAGTGCAAAATACATCTTAGCCACTCCCCACATTTCTAAAACTTAAAGGTATATGAAACTGAATTTTTTTTTCTTTATTCAGATAGAGCATGCAATTTTAAGCAACTTTCTAATTTACTCCTATTATCAATTTTTCTTTGTATCTTTATTTGAAAAGCAGGAATGTAAGCTTAGGAGCCAGGCTAATTTTTGGTTTAGCACCTGGGTAGCGCTTGCTGATTGGTGTCCTGCTCCTAACCTTACATTCCTGCTTGTTAAAATTAAGATACCAAGAGAACGTAGAAAATGTGATAATAGGAGTAAATTAGAAAGTTGCCTAAAATTGCATGCTCTATCTGAATCATGAAAGAAAAAGATTGAGTTTCATATCCTTTTAAAAACTTATGCTGGACAGGTTGTGTATAATACTGCAATATATACATTTTAAATAACAGATGACAAGCGATTGTATGAACAAGCTTTTAAAGGATATAAATGTTTTTTACTTAGTTTCATTGATTTGTATTATGACCCTAGGATGCCCACTATGATCCATGTCAGCAGGTAAAACGCTTTAACCCATTTTGGAGCCACAATCTTTGATAAAGCACAATTATGGGCTCTACTAACTGATTTTCACATAAGAAAGCTGCTCTGCTTGCTAACAGACCGCCTCAATCTATCACTGGGAAACTAAACATTTTATGTCATTACATTATTTACAGAGGATGGCAGAAGTCTACATACCTGTATTGAAATTGCTGATTTTGTTGGTGTAATGGCTGAAATTAATACACAAGCATGTCAAAAAGCTGGTTTCTTAAAAATAAAAAATTGAACACCTCATTTTAAGTGGACAATATTTTGCATTGATTACATTTGTTTGCAGAAGAATTTTTAATCCCAATCAAAATTGTTCTTTAAATAAAAAAGTAGGCTCAAGTTGAGGGCTTTTGGTGTGTGCTTAGGAGTGTTGAGTTTCTGGCAAGGGTAAACAGATCCATATAGAAAGATATTTTGCCACAAAGTATATTACTATTCCTTCTATCAAGACAAGAGATGCTCTACCTGTTGAAAATAAGCAGCACCATGCTATAATCAGTATTACATTTATGTTGCAAATATGACCATGACATTCTACATTGATCTTATCAGATCATAAAACATTTTCTTACATGATTCTGGGAGACTAAACAGACTTGAATGAGTTTTGTGTGTGTTCTTCGTCACCCTATTCAATAGCTTAGACTTATGGGGAATACACAGAGTAGTTTAATATTCTACAGTTAGGGCTGCTGGTGCCCTCTCTAATGAACGTTCGCCTTGCAAATTGATCAGTTTTGGAGCAGTCATGATTCTGCGCCATATTTATTTCCATTTCATAATGTTATTGGTTTTCTTGGTGGTCCTTGAAAGCATACAGTTTTTTGATGCCATGATATATGTAATTCCTTAAGTTATTTTTAATATCAGAGTGCTAATTTGTGTACTGCAGATATATTTATGCTCTACACGGAAGAAATAAAAGGTCTAAAGAATAATATTAAAAAGTACAACCAAAAACACCTACAAGCCAATCCCTACAGGAACATGATTTTATTTCACTTCTAATATTACACAAAAGGCAAATAATTTTTGTACATTATATGAAATGTGATAATTAAATCTGAACCGTTACACCACAGTTTGCATGATGTGCATAGTTATGCAACCAAGGTATTGATATTTTTTTAATATTTTTCAAATAAATATTTCACTTTTTTCATGATTTAGCTAGAGAATACTATTTAAAGAAAAATGCAATTTGCTTTTATTACCAAACTGACTGTCTTTGTGTATCCTTTGGTCAAGAGCATACCTAGGAAGGCTCCACAGCTTGCACAGGTTTGGAACACTATATGGCAGAAGCTTTGCAAGAATGATTTAACAAATGTTATTCTTTGTGCTTAAAAGTGTATAAGTATTCTTTCAAAACTATATAGTGCTTTAGATACATACATGTTCCCTGATACCAAGAGAAGAAAATCAATTTAATAATAGAAGTAAATTGGAATTTCATATTTTTTTTTATATTGTACAAAAAAATAAAATATATATATATATATATATATATATATACACACACATACACTGACCTTGGGATCATTTGATAAAGGTGCCAGTACAGCACTGAAACATCATGCAATCTCCCTTTTGTTTTTTAACATGTACAATTAAAACTTTTTTTTTTACCTAACCGGAACTATATATATATATAAAAAAAATTGTGTGTGTCCCTAAATATTACTGATTAAGATCTTATTAAAGTGACAGTCATTTTAAAAATTTACATCAGCAAAATCAGGGTGTAAAAAAAAAAAAAAAGGGTGTATAGGCTTTGGACATCTGTATTTTTCAAATTTCCACACTAAAAGCATCTTGTAATGACTTAATGTGAAATTTATACAGTGTAATATTGAATAGTTATTCAATAATTCTAATTCATATAATTAATCTGCAGGGCTAAATATAAACCAGATGTAACAGCAATACTAACATTACTACTAATAGAATAATCTGGCATGCAGCATGTTTAATGTTTTTCTTTCATGAATTGGCGATTTGTCTTGTTACATTTCAAATGCAAAATGTATTTAGTAACGAGGCAACTAGAGCAGCATTTCCTATATTACATAATAAGTTTATTATTGGAATGAATGTCGAAAAAAGGCCATTTAATAACTGTACAGTCATTTATTTAAAATAAAAAAGACAAAAACAAACGCACTATTATGTTCCCTTAACAACACCAACCAACGCCGGCCTCAGCGTGCGTTCATGCAGCTTGTAGCCCACTTTTGTCACCAGCGCTACAGTCCCTGGCTCCTTCCCTTCGATAGGTGTATGAAATAAGGCTTCGTGCTCATACGGATTAAACTTGGTACCAACTGGATTTAATTTAACCACACCGTGCTTCTTGAAAACCTTCTGCATCTGTACTTCAGTCATAATTAACCCTTCATAGAGATTCTTTAGATGGGGATTTTCATTCTTGAGCTCATCTTTTGGGACACTTTCTGTTGCTTTTTCCAAAATATCAGCAACTTCAAGCAGATCCTTGCAAAAGCCCTGAATACCTGTAAACGAGGAATAGGCATATTAATTTACATCTGGGCAAAACTAGATACAAGTAAACTCCCCTAAGCAAACATAGAAATCCTTATAATCTTACATTAAAAGATATAGTAAACACCAAAACTGTTATTGTTTAAAAAGATAGATAATCCCTATATTTACCATTCCCCAGTTTTCCATAACCAACACTTATAGAAATATACATTTTACCAATGTGATTACCTTATATCTAAGCTTCTGCTGTCTGCCTCCTTATCGCAGATCTTTTGACAGACTTGCATTTCAGGCAATTAGTACGGACTTTTAAATAACTTTGCACACATGAGCACAGTTATCTATATGAAACACATGAACTAAAGCCCTCTAGCTGTGAAAAACTGTCAAATGCATTCAAATTAGAGGCAGCCTTCAAGGAAAATTAGCATATGAGCATAGCTAGTATTAGCCTTCAACTAAGAATGACAAGGGAACAAAGCAAATTAGATGATGAAAGTAAATTAGAAAGTTGTTAAAAATGACATGCCCTATCTGAATCATGAAAGTTTAATTTGGACTTTACTGTCCCTTTAACCATATCATATGTGAAAACCCATACTGATGCCCTCAGGGATGTATATAAAAAAAAAAATCAGAAAAAAGGGGGGCACACTTTAAAAATGAAATATTGAAGTCAATACAAATCAGAGTAACCTGTTTTTATTGTATAGTATCTTACAATTGCCGTATGCATGTGTTTTTCTATTAGGATATTAAGTGCTTTGTGTATTTTGACACAATCACACAGATTGCAAGATAAAACTCATTTTACAAAAAAATGAAAAAAAATATGCTTTAAGTTTTACATTTAAGTACAAATTTCACATCAGTTTTTGCACCTGCAGCATAGTTTTATTACAATCTCTACTGTGTGGATAAATAGTTATTGTTCCTGCCTAATTTCAACACAGACATCCAACACCTGACATTTCTCTGACAGTTGGAGACCCTATTCTCAACACCACACCCAAAGCTCACATTCAACCCACATATACAAGCGCTTACCAAATCCTGCCGTTCACACCTACGCAACATTTCCAGAATTCGTCCCTTCCTTACTCAAAAAAACGACAAAAATACTTATTCGTTCCCTCATTTTGTCATGCATTGATTACTCAACCTTCCTACTCAACCTTCCAAAACACTCCTCCCTCCAATCTATTATTAATGCTTCAGCTAGACTCATCCACCTAAGTCGCTGATCTACATCACCGACTCTGCTCTGCCAGTCTCTACACTGGCTCCCCATACACTCCAGAATACAGTTAAAAGTATTAACCCTAACTTACAAAGCACTAAACAGTCTAATTCCCAACTATATTTCCACTCTTATCGTGAAATATTCCCCACCCTGTCCTCTTCGATCAACCTCTGACCTACGTCTCTCCACTCCTGTTATCTCTACTTCCCACTCCCGCCGCCAAGACTTTGCACATGCTGCTCCTGTCCTCTGGAACTCTCTACCCTGCTCCATAAGACTGTTTCCAACCTTGTATAGCTTCAGTCACTCCTTGAAAATCCACCTATTCAGAGAGGCGTACCATATCTCCTCCATCCCTCATCGGAACCAAACTAATACATGAACTGCCTGACTCACTACTGTACTACAACTTATGTAACAAGCTACCCCAACCTTATGTCTCTGCACCCTAAACCTGTAGACTGTGAGCTCTCCGGAGCAGGGCCCTCTACCTCCTGTACCAGATTTGTTTAGTTTTATGTTTTGTATTTTTATCAAAAATGTTGTCATTGTATACCCCTATCATTGTACCCAGTGCTACAGAATTTGGCGGCGCTATACAAATAAATTATAATAATAATTCCATAAAATTTATGATTTTTGCACAATAATTTTGTTATCTTTTTAAATGGGATTTAACAATACAATTTTTACTGCATCTTTTTGTTTTAATATGTGATTTGTTTCATAAGATTTTTACATTACAATAATTTGTTAGCCTTATGCATTTCCTTCACATATCTATAAGAAACACCACTACACGAGACACTGTTCTCAAGGTAACAAGTGCCTTTGGAGAATTCCAACAAGGGCTTCATAGTATTGGCAAGATTGTTGCAGAATCTTACAAGCCCAGAGCCCTTAATAACAAGGCACTACATTTTGTTAATGATTAATTATTTTGTCTAGTTTGTGCACTAACAAAATTAAAGCGGATCCGCAATCGGAGAAGTCCTTTATTGTAGAAACAAGTGTAAAAAACATACAAGCTCAGGAAATACGTCCTATGTGTTTCATGCCTATAGGGACTCGGTTTTCATGATTTTATAACTCCACATGTGGAACCTACATGGAGTAGTTTGGAGCACTCCTGTGATTCACATAGTGTCGCCTTATGGATTCTCCAAACAATGTGACCGTTCAGAGTAAATCGCCTTACTACGTCTTCTGTTGGCATCTTCTGCATATTTGGTGGAGCTCAGATCTGCCATTATTTTACTAAGACAAGTCATAGCCGCATAGAGTTCCTACACTTTAAGTAGATATATACACACACACACTGTAGGGACCTGGTAGTGTATGCAAACCAAATGTATGCTGTGAAGGACCCACTACTACGGGTATACAAGAGATGGTCTCCACAAGCTACTGCTGTCAGGACCCAGGAGATAAAAAAATAATAACAAAAAAAAAATGTATTAGTAACTACAGTGCTGGAACTCTATAGCTTTTAACTGAATGTATGAACGTGACCACATGGCTCAGTGTCCATGAATTCTGAAAATTGAATTTTCCCAGTAGTTCAATGAGCCATTACTATTAGGCCGTTTGCTACAACGCTATAAAAGAGTCATACAGGTGGTGGGCCTGATAGGGGAACAAGGACTGCAAAACTTAGGTGCACGGCCCAATTTTTAGAGCATCCGGGAAAATAGAGGACTGATTTCTTGTTTAATTTTCTGTTAAAGCCAGATCTTCTTTCTAGCTTATCACTCCGTCATTATTATATAGGAAACAGGGTAATATATGTGCATTACTACAGTGTTGCATAACCTGTTAACACCTTATACTGTATACAACAACAATAATATTGATAATGTGATCTCACCATACAGTTTTGCTTCTTCAACCAGCTTTTGGCTCCTCTGCCTTAAATTTTCTGTATCCGCAAGAGCACGCTTATATTTATCCTTGAAGTCATAAAGAGAGAAGGGAAAAAAAAACAAAACATAACTTGCACTAGATACAAAAAATGGTTTTAGGTTTGCTTAGTTTGAAAAAAAAAAATATATATATATAAAATATTGAGCATCAAAAGGCTCAATATAAAATAATGATAGTATTTAGTGCACTACATAATTATACATTGTCAATTGAAGACTTCAATAAAGTTGCCAAAAACAAACTAACAACACATATACATATATAGAAAATAATGAGGAGTGCACTCACCAGGATTTTTCAGAAGTTTAATTCCAATATGTGAACATTGGAATTCAAATTCTGAAAAGTCCTGGCGAGTGCACTCCTCATTATTTACTTATCTGTTGCACCCTGGGCATTGGAACTGGATTTCTGGAGTGCTTGTCTACCCTGAAATAAATATATATATATATATATATATATATATATATATATATATATATATATATATATATATATATATATATATATTTTATCATCTATATAAATGTTATTAGTTTGCTTTTGGCAACTTTATTTTTAAGTCTTCAATTGACAATGTATAATTATATAGTGTACTAAATACTATCATTATTTTATATTGAGCCTTTCACCTTTTGATGCCTTTCATTTGGGTAAGAAATGCCTACATATTGTTTTATTAAAAAAAAGTTATATAAGTAAGCTAATACTTAACCAAGTTATTTAATTGATTTCATGTTCGTTTAAGCATAGTAAAACAAAAGAGCCATCCATATTATTTTTCAGCTTTCGCTGCAAATAGCGTTTTTTGCATTCCTCTCAGCGAGGCTGGATAGCATTATGAATACTTTAATATGCTGCAGTTTCTCTTGGCTTACTACATGCTTCACAGTGACTGCTTGAGCATATGACTTGATGGGAGACCAGATAAATTAAGACAATTTTCAAGGTGTGCACTCCCTGGTTGCTGTGGATTTTTTGTCCCTTATTTATCAGTTTAGGGAAATGTAACTGAAGCTTCTAATTATTTATTTATTTGGTAATCAATTCTGCAAGGATATTTGAATAAGCAAGAACATGTCACAGACACATATTTAAATGGGAGGATTTGCACAATAAACTTAAATAGGGACAAATCACTTCAATCCTTGCAAATAAAATTCATATATGCATGCGGATCCAATAAACGTGCTCAACCCAACAAAAAATGTACACTGGGTTATGCTTAGCCAGCAGTGATGGTGACCAGTAACAATCAGATGGGCACACATGTGGCTCCCAAGTCCTTAGAAAGACTGCAGTGTGTTTTTAACCTATATTTTAGACCCACATCGGAATACAAATTGTGAGGTAATACTGAAGATTTTGGAAGTAAAATCAGGATGAAGCCACATGTCTAACACCGGTTTACAGGCTATAACTGTGCAAAACACAGATGAAAATAATACTTCCCAAACAAGCAACACTTCAGCAAGTGTCTACATCGGAACACCTGCACGATCGCGAGATTTCAATTATTGGATCGCATCTGGGGGGCGTCCCTACAACCCTAGGAACGCCCTCCAGACCGCGATCAAGTCCTTGAAGCGCAGAAGGCTTCAGGACAGCCGTTTGATATGACGTTCTATTCCGTCATAATGGCTTTAAAGCCCAGTGTAAATATGACGGAATAGAACGGCATAACGGCGTTAAAAGGTTAATATACGTCACAGCTATATGCTTTCAGGGGAGGGAAGCAGCCCAGCTTCCATGGTGAGATCAGATATAGTTATGATATTATTTATATGCAACAGTGGTATTCCTTCCCCACTGAACACTTTTCCTTTTCACTCACTGTAATGTCCTTGAGCTGATCTTCTAGTTTGGCCTTCTCTGCTGAAAGCTGGTCAGGGACCTCTTGATTCTGGCTTTCAACTTTATCCTCATCGCTATTTTGGCCAGTAGATTTTTGCTGCTGGGATGCTGTACAAAGCATTTGCGGACATGACCTAAGGGAACAAATGAATAAATCAATCATTAAACAAACTATTAAGCAACCTTGTTGAATGAGCTGAAAAAACATCTAAAAGGCCTTCAAAATGTAACACTGATAAAGAGTAACTTTATATTAAACACATACAGCAAGGGTATTAAATTACTGTTCTGTGTGTTCTGGAAATAAAGAGTGTGAAAGTGTTGCTGAGCATGTTATGCGGTACTAAGAGGTCAATGATTTAATTCCATGATTGTCCATGTTTTTCTTACAACCATATGTTACTATGTTAAAGGGACACTCAAGTAAACAAAAAAAATCAGATAGAGCATGCAGTTTTAAGACACTTTCCAATTTACTTCCATTATCAAATATTGCACAGTCTTTCTATATTCACACTTTCTATGGATGTGCACAAGCTCACATGGTATACGTATACTAGTCTGCAATTGGCTGATGTCGGTCACATGATAAAGGGGGCCGGAAAATGGGAGAAAAAAAATCTGCTTGTTTGAAATTCAGGGTAGGTGTTATTGCATTGTCTTTTTTATTATGCACTTCTACTGCATTGAGTGGTCCTTTAAAACTAAAAAGATTAAAAAACTTCTGAGTTTCCATAACAACTACAGACACACTTACACAGGAGTTTGCTTTATCTGAAGCGGACAAAATACCCACAACATGAATTTTAAAATCCTCTGTGAGCTTTTATGAGTTTCACAGATGTAGTATGAGAAACCATAATGCATCCTGCATGTGTGTGTGTGTGTGTGTGTGTGTTATACACACACACACACATCATAAAAATGAAAACAACTTGTTTTCTGAATTTATGTCTGAGCTCCCAGATTTTCATATATCTGCCCAGCACTAAATACATTTTTTGTTAAAAAATAAATAAAAATGCATTCTCCAGCTTTGCAAATCACAAGGTTGAATTTCACTTTGACCCACCATTTGAAAAGCATGTACACATCTGTATCAGAGGTTGATGCAACACTGTGTAACCATTCCATAGTTATGTGGTTTACTTTATTTCTGTTACTGACTGACTTTACTGGTTATTATTACATTTTTATTTATGCATTCATTTTGGGCTTGATTTTGAGTAAGGATTTTGCATCTTTTTCCTTGGTATAAACATCTTATTGATAAGGGCTGTAAGGTACACATATTACTTACCCAAGGATTACTCACCAAATCAAGCTTAAATAGAACATAAGGTTTTACTAGTTCCTTGCCCTTAGAATTACAGTCAGTTATATCTAACCTGGTAGCTTAATAATCAATTGAGCCTAGGTTTCTTTATGTCATTTAGGAACCAGGGTGTATTGTTTTAACTCGAGGTCATCCCATTTCTTTTTGGGATATGTTGGAAATACATTTTAAAAAATTTCCCCCCCCCCCCCCCCCCCCCCCTTCTCGATAGCATTATATATTTATTTAATTTTGTAGTACACTGCCCCTTTAAGTGAGCAGTACCAGAATTTGCCCTCTTTATACTAATATATAGGTTTTTGAACTAGCTTCATTTTTTGGTTTATAGTTGTTTACACCTTTAACTATGAGTGCCGCCATTGATGAGACTGCCCCTTTAATCAAATGAGTGCAGTATGGGGCTACTCTCTACAGTATATTCCCGGGTTGACAATTGCCCTCCACTCTGTAGCTTACTTCGAGTTTGACATGTATATTTTTTCTGCTAATGAATGTTTGAGTCTTTTTGGTAACCTGATTTGGTGGCTTTAATAATTATAAATTATACATATAGTGTTTGACAATTAATCACTCTGCATCTTCTATACGTTGTATCTCTACTTACGGATAGGTCACGTAGGGACATTCAATGCATATCAACAGGTGTGTTAAGGTTTAGACTGAGGGCGTGTTTTTATTGCTAGCGAATCACATTTGTTTGAATCTGTTTTAAACAGGTGTGGGGCACAGCACTGTAGGCTATGACTACGGATCATTTCCGAAACATGTAAGCCGTTCAGTGCTGCGCCCTCAGCACCTTCCACTGTTTTGCTGTGTATCACCATTTTTATCAAGAAATTAATAAAGGAACGTGTTTTTTTATGCAGCTGGGTTTGTTCTCTTTGAAAATTTTCTACCTTCCAGTTTACCGGCTGCATCTATGCTGTTTGTGGGTCTTTTGGAGCATGTGTGAGGACCGTCTGTGTATATTTGCAACTTGCGGCTAGCGGCTAGCTGAAGCACTCTCAAGTCTCACAGTGCTACTGAGCGGAGCGGAGGGGAGGAGTAATTCCTAGACGAAGGAGGCCATTGGCTGGGATAAGTTGAGGCGGTTGGGAAGTTCACCGCTTCGTCCTGGCGTTCTTTTCGGAGCCCCTTCAGAGGTATAGGCATTGAGACTGCCGGAAGATCCCCCACTCCAGGATACACTGGTGAGTGAAGTTAATGGATAATTCATGAGTGCACGAAAAGCTGTTTAGCACATTGACTTTCCTATAGTTGTCTGCTGTGTGCAGCTCTGTGTGACTGTCTCCCAAATACCGATTACATATTATTCCTTTACTTCGCATTGCTTGTACATTTTGACGGCCTCTCACATACTGGACTGTATTTTACTTGACTTCATTTCATATATAGGATTGCCGTTACAATATTAAGGGTTTCTCTTTGACTTTCTGCTGTTACTGACCAGACCATAAGGATTTAAAATACTTTAGATATTCAGCAGGAACAATACAGTAGGACTGCCTCAAGTAATGTTTTGCAATAGCATTGGCAGCAAAACCAAAAAACTCAATTTTAAAGTTCTACATAATCTGGTCAATGAAAAAAATATAATTTTACTAAATAAGGGGATATGTAAAGAACATTAATATTGTTGTTAGCATTTATAACCTAATAGAGCAATATCTTGGGTTTAAAGGTTTTGTCCCCTAACTGGAACTGGCTATGCACAACCTTACTCTACTGGTGAAATGTGTTTAACAGTTAAGGTTAATACATTAATATTTATTTTTGTTGACATTGAGATTTTTAGCAACACCTCCCCATATGTCATTGTAAACCAAGAAAATATGATCAAGAAATAAATTAGAATGTTAAAATAAGGTTTTGCTTAAAGGTACAGTAAATTCAAAATTTTACTTTCATGATTCGGAGAGAGCATGCAATTTAAAACAACTTTCCAATTTACTTCTGTTATCAAATTTGCTTTTGTTCTCTTGGTATATTTTATTTAAGAGTAAAACTAAGTAGACTAGTAAGAGCTCAGGAGTGTGCATGTGTCTTTAGCAATCTATGGCAGCAGTGTTTTGTAACACTATTTGTAGCTTTGTTATACAATGTTGCAAAACACTGCTGCCATAGAGTTTTGGAAGAATGACAATAATTTAGTACATTGCGACCAGTACATTAGGACCAATCTACTGGAGAATATACATCTGCTCTTTGAGTGCCAGAGGGGGCTCTAAACATTGCCAAGCAGCTCTCCACCATCTAGGTTTGTTAGCTCATGTCAGGTCATGTGAATATTACTTACTCCACGCGAACCTGTCTTCAGCTTTAACATAATGGACTTGAGATCAGAAACGACGGCTAACAGCTTTTTAAACTATCCTGTTCCATACCTCACCGGTGTCCTCGCCGACCTCAACAAGCTGCCAAAGCTCTGCCCGAGTAACCGTAGCCCCGTTGACGCCATACCTGCTTCTGTCTACTCACACACGCACTACACTCAGAGGACACGGAGGAATTCAACCTAACTTCCGGCTCTACAACCAATCACAGACATCGCAGAACTGGTGTTGCAGTTCTGCGCAGGCGTATTGCGTTCATTTTCCAGACAGAATTGCTGCCAACCTAGTCATGTTAGGTTGAGAGGAGGGTTGAAATGTCATGGGGGTGACAGCCTTGAGCAAGAATAGTTTGGGTTCTTTTTTTTTATTCTTTCAATAATCTTTATTACTACTGATTTCGATGATTAATACTGTCATTTTAGTGAATAACGATTATGACATTTTAATGTAAATGGAAATATTTGTACATTATTGGACATTACTATTAACAACATATTTATTAGCAATATATTTTAGTACAAATAAATAGACATAAAGCTCATTTATAAATGTAAGCTTGTATGTTAATTATGCACTACATTGCAAGAGATCAGCATATATGGTTATAGTTTAAATGAACATGAAACCCCCCAAAAAATATTTCATTATTCAGATGGAGAATAGCATTTTTAAAAAAGTTTCCAATTTACTTATATGATAAAATGTTATTCTCTTGTTATTCTTTGTTGAAGAGATATTTAAATAGGTGTGCAGATATCTACATGACAGGAAATAGTGCTGCCATCTAGTGCTTTTGCTAATGTATAACATTGTAGCAAAATTGCAGGCATAAAGTTCTGCAGACGTGCACACTCCTGAGCTTACATCCATGCTTTTCAACAAAGGAAAACAAGAAAGCAAATAAAATTAGATAATAGAAGACAATTGAAAAGTTGTTTAAAAATGAATGTTCTATTAGAATCATAAAATACTTTTTGGGGTTTTATGTCCCTTTAAAGTGAAGGTAAAGTTAACTTTATTTCACAGTCTAATATCACTTGTTGACCCAAATTAATATGAGTTTAAGTCATCATTTTTTTCAATTTGAAATAATAAAGTCTTTTTTTCCTGTTTATACTCACATATTTTACTTTGCCGATGTCAACCTGTAAATTATTATTATTATTTTTTTTTGTCGCATTTTCTTTTCATCCAGCTGAAATTCTGGCCGTTAAGCGGCCGTCAATCTACGTCATCCGCCTCCCGGATGATCTGCGCATGCATTTCTGTTTTTTTGTCGGACTTGCAATACAAGCGCTCTCCCGTTTCGCGCATGACTATTCATATTGTTATTGAATTTCCCAAGATACGTAAGAGGCGTTCTTTAGACGGCAACAATCAAGATGGCTGAAATCCGGACTGCTACAAATATTTACACAGCGTAATAAACAGTGCAATTACTGTTTTAAAACAATAACGGTGTAATCGCATATAATACATATTAGTATGAGAATTGGCATATCAATTATTGCTTATGTATACTGTTTAATAATTTATTTAAGTGTATAGATAATCTGTTATTAAAAATAAAATGATCTAATAAGAAATCAGAGTGGACTACGCTATGCGCATGCGCAGTTTGTTGCATTCCTCGTGAACGCGCGTTGGAGACCTCTCTGTACGTCAGTCTCTAAAATTAGGAAATGGCTGTGGGGAGGAGTTAGGAAGGTAATGATAGTGAAAAATAAAAGTTATTTTTTACATAAATATATAATTGATTTGAGACAAAAACTTAGCGACTTATGCCTAGTTTCCATTGATGTGATAAATTGTTGAAACAGGTGATAAAAACATTTATCTCCATTAAACTCTATGGAGATAAATGTTTTTATCATCAGTTTCCAAACTTTACCACCTCAATGGAAACAAGCCCTAAGTAAATGAAGATATGACTAATTGATTGGTGTATAGAGATCGGTAAATCTTTACCTTCACTTTAATTTAAGATGTGGTTTTGTTAGGAAAGTAAAATGAAGATGTGAGTGGGCAGGGACATCCCCAATATTGTGGAGAACTTCCACAATATTCAGAATGGTTGGGAGCTAAGTTCGCCAGCTTTCCTCCACAAAAATACTGGACAATCCTGTTGGGAGCTCTGCAGGCATGGTACTACAAGACAGAAAGGTGATAGGGTTGCCAGGTGTCCAGTAAAATACTGGACAGTTAAATGTCCAGAAAGTCAAGGGGGTGAAATCAATTATTTCTATTTATATGTTACTGGCCGCCAAGGGGTAAAGCTACTGCTCAGTTGAGAAAAATATACATCATGGGATCAATAGGTGGGATCTAATGTACACATTGTGTGACTCCCACCTAACAAAGTACCCAGTCAACCAACAGTTTATTTAGTATTTTTCTAGAAGGCAGCTGGCAACACTAAAAGATGATATGATGCCACCATTTAAAAATAGAATCAACTTATATGGGAAGCTATAAACCAGTGGTGGGACAGATAGACTGGAATATAAGGCATTACATTAAGTTTTACATGAGTACATATCTCAACATTTCCCAAATCCAATCTGGGACTGAGAGTCTTAGGCTGAGATGGAGGGCCTGTGAGGGGAATCACAGTTGGTTGGTGGGCGAGGTAAAGTATCTTATAGGCAGGGATGGCTATGCCAATGGCGGAGACAGAAAAACCAATGCATGGTTTTAAGAGAAATAGAGCATTTCAAACATCTAATTCGTTTCTAGGAGTAAGCAGGATACGAGATAACATTGGTGTGATATATTTAGATATTGCAACAACTTTTAATATATGATTAGTGAGCAGCATCATTTAAATAATTATTACTATTTAAAACTAAATACCTGTAAAATAAACCATAAGCTAGCTACAATATAACTGTTACATTGTAGCTAGCTTAGGGTTTATTTTTATTTTACAGGCAAGTTTGTATTTATTTTAACTAGGTAGAATAGTTACTAAATAGTTATTAACTATTTACTAACTACCTAGTTAAAATAAATACAAATTTACCTGTAAAATAAAACCTAACCTGTCTTACACTAACACCTAACATTACACTACAATTAAATAAATTAAATTAATTAAATACAATTACCTACATTACAAAAACAAACAAACACTAAATTACACTAAATAAAAAAGGAAATTATCAGATATTTAAACTAATTACACCTAATCTAATAGCCCTATCAAAATAAAAAAGTCTTCCCCCCAAAATAAAAATCCCCCTAGCTTAAATTAAACTAGCAATATCCCTTAAAAGGGCCTTTTGCAGGGCATTGCCCCAAAGAAATCAGCTCTTTTACCTGTAAAAAAATACAAACAACTCCCCAACAGTAAAACCCACCACCCACACAAACAACCCCCCAAATTAAATCCTAACTAAAAAAACCTAAGCTCCCCATTGCCCTGAAAAGGGCATTTGTATGGGCATTGCCCTTAAAGGGGCATTTAGCTTTTTTTCAGCCCAAAAGCCCTAATCTAAAAATAAAACCCACCCAAAAAACCCTTAAAAACCTAACACTAACCCCTGAAGATCCACTTACAGTTTTGAAGACTGGACATCCATCCTCAACGAAGCCAGTAGAAGTCTTCATCCAAGCGGCATGAAGTCCTCAACGAAGCCGGGAGAAGTCGTCATCCAAGCCGGCAGAAGTGGTCCTCCAGACGGGCAGCAATCTTCATCCAGACGGCATCTTCTATCTTCATCCATTCGGCGTGGAGCGGCTCCATCTTCAAGACATCCGGCGCGGAGCATCCTCTTCTTCCGACGACTAACGACGAATAAAGGTTCCTTTAAATTACATCATCCAAGATGGCGTCCCTTGAATTCCGATTGGCTGATAGAATTCTATCAGCCAATCGGAATTAAAGGTGAAAAAATCCTATTGGCTGATGCAATCAGCCAATAGGATTGAGCTTCAATCCTATTAGCTCATCCAATCAGCCAATAGGATTACGCTTGCATTCTATTTGCTGATTGGAATAGCCAATAGAATGCAAGCTTAATCCTATTGGCTGATTGGATCAGCCAATAGGATTTTTTCACCTTTAATTCTGATTGGCTGATAGAATTCTATCAGCCAATCGGAATTCAAGAGACGCCATCTTGGATGACATCATTTAAAGGGACAGTAAACCTAAAAAATAATGTTATATAATTCTGCACATAGTGCAGAATTAAATAACATTATTTTAGTGCTATTGTTATAAAACCTTTTTTTTCCCTTAGAATTTTTTAAAAATATGCCGGTTTTACAGACCCGCTCTCTTCTGAGTGGGTCTGTTTTTTTTACTCAGTGCATCGGGCCAGCTGTATAGTCACAGCCTGGCCCGACCGCGCCATAACATTAAGTGCAGCTCGCTCCTGCTCTGTCTGACAGCAGGAGCGAGCTGCACTTAACGTTATGGCGCGGTTAGGCCGGGCTGTGACTATACAGCTGGCCCGATGCGCTGAGTAAAAAAAACAGACCCGCTCAGCAGAGAGCGGGTCTGTAAAACCGGCATATTTTTAAAAAATTCTAAGGGAAAAAAAGGTTTTATAACAATAGTACTAAAATAATGTTATATAATTCTGCACTATGTGCAGAATTATATAACATTATTTTTTAGGTTTACTGACACTTTAAAGGAACCTTCATTCTTCAGTCGCCGTCATAAGAAGAGGATGCTCCATGCCGGATGTCTTGAAGATGGACCCGCTCCGTGCTGGATGGATGAAGATAGAAGATGCCGTCTGGATGAAGATTGCTGCCCGTCTGGAGGACCACTTCTGCCGGCTTGGATGAAGACTTCTCCCGGCTTCGTTGAGGACTTCTTGCCGCTTGGATGAAGACTTCTCCCGGCTTCGTTGAGGATGGATGTTCGGTCTTCAAAACTGTAAGTGGATCTTCGGGGGTTAGTGTTAGGTTTTTTTAAGTTTTTTTTTGGGTGGGTTTTATTTTTAGATTAGGGCTTTTGGGCTGAAAAATAACTAAATGCCCTTTTAAGGGCAATGCCCATACAAATGCCCTTTTCAGGGTAATGGGGAGCTTAGGTTTTTTTAGTTAGGATTTTATTTGGGGGGTTGGTTGTGTGGGTGGTGGGTTTTACTGTTGGGGGGTTGTTTGTATTTTTTTTTTTACAGGTAAAAGAGCTGATTAATTTGGGGCAATGCCCCGCAAAAGGCCCTTTTAAGGGCTAATGGTAGTTTAGTTTAGGCTACGTTTTTTTTTTATTTTGGGGGAGGCTATTAGATTAGGTGTAATTAGTTTAAATATCTGATAATTTCTTTTTTTATTTTGTGTAATTTAGTGGGGGGGTTTGTTTGTAATTTAGGTAATTGTATTTAATTAATTTAATTAATTGTAGTGTAATGTTAGGTGTTAGTGTAAGACAGGTTAGGTTTTATTTTACAGGTAAATTTGTATTTATTTTAACTAGGTAGTTAGTAAATAGTTAATAACTATTTAGTAACTATTTTACTTAGTTAAAATAAATACAAAGTTGCCTGTAAAATAAAAATAAACCCTAAGCTAGCTACAATGTAACTATTATTTATATTATAGCTAGCTTACGGCTAGATTTAGAGTTTTGTCGGTAAGGACCCGCGTAGCTAACGCCGGCTTTTTTCTGGCCGCACCATAAAAATAACTCTGGTATTGAGAGTCCACATAAAGGCTGCGTTAGGCTCCAAAAAAGGAGCGTAGAGCATATTTAACGCAGCTTCAACTCTCGATACCAGAGTTGCTTACGGACGCGGCCAGCCTCAAAAACGTGCTCGTGCACGATTCCCCCATAGGAAACAATGGGGCTGTTTGAGCTGAAAAAAAACCTAACACCTGCAAAAAAGCCGCGTTCAGCTCCTAACGCAGCCCCATTGTTTGCTATGGGGAAACACTTCCTACGTCTGCACCTAACACCCTAACATGTACCCCGAGTCTAAACACCCCTAGCCTTACACTTATTAACCCCTATCGCTGACCCCTGCATATTATTTTTAACCCCTAATCTGCCGCTCCGTAAACCGCCGCTACTTACATTATCCTTATGTACCCCTAATCTGCTGCCCCTAACACCGCCGACCCCTATATTATATTTATTAACCCCTAATCTGCCCCCCACAACGTCGCCTCCACCTGCCTACACTTATTAACCCCTAATCTGCCCTCCCTAACATCGCCCACACCTAACTTCAATTATTAACCCCTAATCTGCCGACTGGAGCTCACCGCTATTCTAATAAATGTATTAACCCCTAAAGCTAAGTCTAACCCTAACACTAACACCCCCCTAAGTGAAATATAATTTTAATCTAACGAAATTAATTAACTCTTATTAAATAAATTATTCCTATTTAAAGATAAATACTTATCTGTAAAATAAATCCTAATATAGCTACAATATAAATTACAATTATATTATAGCTATTTTAGGATTAATATTTATTTTACAGGTAACTTTGTATTTATTTTAACCAGGTACAATAGCTATTAAATAGTTAAGAACTATTTAATAGCTAAAATAGTTAAAATAATTACAAAATTACCTGTAAAATAAATCCTAACCTAAGTTACAATTAAACCTAACACTACACTATCAATAAATTAAATAAAATACCTATAATTATCTACAATTAAACCTAACACTACACTATCAATAAATAAATTAAATACAATACCTACAAATAACTACAATGAAATAAACTATCTAAAGTACAAAAAATAAAAAAGAACTAAGTTACAAAAAATAAAAAAATATTTACAAACATAAGAAAAATATTACAACAATTTTAAACTAATTACACCTACTCTAAGCCCCCTAATAAAATAACAAAGCCCCCCAAAATAAAAAAAATGCCCTACCCTATTCTAAATTACTAAAGTTCAAAGCTCTTTTAACTTACCAGCCCTGAACAGGGCCCTTTGCGGGGCATGCCCCAAGAAGTTCAGCTCTTTTGCCTGTAAAAAAAAACATACAATACCCCCCCCAACATTACAACCCACCACCCACATACCCCTAATCTAACCCAAACCCCCCTTAAATAAACCTAACACTAAGCCCCTGAAGATCTTCCTACCTTATCTTCACCATACCAGGTTCACCGATCGATCCAGAAGAGCTCCTCCGATGTCCTGATCCAAGCCCAAGCGGGGGGCTGAAGAGGTCCATGATCCAGCTGAAGTCATCATCCAAGTGGGAGCTGAAGAGGTCCATGATCTGGCTGAAGTCTTCATCCAAGCGGGAGCTGAAGAGGTCCATGATCCGGATGAAGTCTTCCATCAACGGCATCTTCAATCTTCTTTCTTCGGGAGCCATCATCTTCCATCCGACGCGGAACATCCTCTTCTCCCGACGCCTACTGGCCGAATGACGGTTCCTTTAAATGACGTCATCCAAGATGGCGTCCCTCGAATTCCGATTGGCTGATAGGATTCTATCAGCCAATCGGAATTAAGGTAGGAATATTCTGATTGGCTGATGGAATCAGCCAATCAGAATCAAGTTCAATCCGATTGGCTGATCCAATCAGCCAATCGGAATTCGAGGGACACCATCTTGGATGACGTGATTTAAAGGAACCATCATTCGTCGTTCAGTCGTCGGCCAGGATGGATGTTCCGCGTCGGAGGTCTTCAGGATCCTGCCGCTCCGCTCCGGATGGATGACGATAGAAGATCCCGCTTGGATGAAGACTTCAATCGGATGGAAGACCTCTTCTGCCCCGCTTGGATGAAGACTTCTACCGGATGGAGGACCTCTTCTTGCTCCGCTTGGATGAAGAATTTGGCTCGGCTGGGTGAAGACGACTCAAGGTAGGGAGATCTTCAGGGGCTTAGTGTTAGGTTTATTTAAGGGGGGTTTGGGTTAGATTAGGGGTATGTGGGTGGTGGGTTGTAAATGTTGGGGGGGGTATTGTATGTTTTTTTTTACAGGCAAAAGAGCTGAACTTCTTGGTGCATGCCCCGCAAAGGGCCCTGTTCAGGGCTGGTAAGGTAAAAGAGCTTTGAACTTTAGTAATCTAGAATAGGGTAGGGCATTTTTTTATTTTGGGGGGCTTTGTTATTTTATTAGGGGGCTTAGAGTAGGTGTAATTAGTTTAAAATTGTTGTAATATTTTTCTTATGTTTGTAAATATTTTTTTATTTTTTGTAACTTAGTTCTTTTTTATTTTTTGTACTTTAGTTAGTTTATTTCATTGTAGTTATTTGTAGGTATTGTATTTAATTAATTTATTGATAGTGTAGTGTTAGGTTTAATTGTAGGTAATTGTAGGTATTTTATTTAATTAATTTATTGATAGTGTAGAGTTAGGTTTAATTGTAACTTAGGTTAGGATTTATTTTACAGGTAAATTTGTAATTATTTTAACTATTTTAGCTATTAAATAGTTCTTAACTATTTAATAGCTATTGTACCTGGTTAAAATAAATACAAAGTTACCTGTAAAATAAATATTAATCCTAAAATAGCTATAATATAATTATAATTTATATTGTAGCTATATTAGGATTTATTTTACAGGTACGTATTTAGCTTTAAATAGGAATAATTTATTTAATAAGAGTTAATTAATTTCGTTAGATTAAAATTATATTTAATTTAGGGGGTGTTAGTGTTAGGGTTAGACTTAGCTTTAGGGGTTAATACATTTATTAGAATAGCGGTGAGCTCCAGTCGGCAGATTAGGGGTTAATGTTTGAAGTTAGGTGTCGGCGATGTTAGGGAGGGCAGAATAGGGTTTAATACTATTTATTATAGGGTTAGTGAGGCGGATTAGGGGTTAATAACTTTATAATAATAGCGGTGCGGTCCGCTCGGCAGATTAGGGGTTAATAAGTGTAGGCAGGTGGAGGCGACGTTGAGGGGGGCAGATTAGGGGTTAATAAATATAATAAAGGGGTCGGCGGTGTTAGGGGCAGCAGATTAGGGGTACATAAGTATAACGTAGGTGGCGGCGCTTTGCGGTCGGCAGATTAGGGGTTAATTATTGTAGGTAGCTGGCTGCGACGTTGTGGGGGGCAGGTTAGGGGTTAATAAATATAATATAGGGGTCGGCAGTGCTAGGGGCAGCAGATTAGGGGTACATAAGTATAACGTAGGTGGCGGTCGGCAGATTAGGGGTTAAAAAAATTTAATCGAGTGGCGGCGATGTGGGGGTACATAGGTAGTTTATGGGTGTTAGTGTACTTTAGAGTACAGTAGTTAAGAGCTTTATAAACCGGCGTTAGCCCAGAAAGCTCTTAACTAATGACTTTTTTCTGCGGCTGGAGTTTTGTCGTTAGATTTCTAACGCTCACTTCAGACACGACTCTAAATACCGGAGTTAGAAAAATCCCATTGAAAAGATAGGATACGCAATTTACGTAAGGGGATCTGCGGTATGGAAAAGTCGCGGCTGAAAAGTGAGCGTTAGACCCTTTTTTTAATGACTTCAAATACCGGAGGTAGCCTAAAACCAGCGTTAGGAGCCTCTAACGCTGGTTTTCACGGCTACCGCCCAACTCTAAATCTAGGCCTTAGTGTTTATTTTACAGGTAAGTATTTAGTTTTAAATAGGAATTATTTAGGTAATGATAGTAGGTTTTATTTAGATTTATTTTAATTATATTAAAGTTAGGGGGTGTTAGGGTTATGCTTAGACTTAGGTTTAGGGGTTAATAAATTTAGTATAGTGGCGGCGACGTTGGGGGAGGCAGATTAGGGGTTAATAAATGTAGGTAGGTGGCGGCGATGTTAGGGGCGGCAGATTAGGGGTTAATAATATTTAACTAGTGTTTGCGAGGCGGGAGTGCAGCGGTTTAGGGGTTAATATGTTTATTATTGTGGCGGCGATGTCCAGAGCGGCAGATTAGGGGTTAATAAGTATAATGTAGGTGTCGGCAATGTCAGGGCGGCAGATTAGGGGTTAATAAATGTAAGATTAGGGGTGTTTAGACTCAGGGTTCATGTTAGGGTGTTAGGTGTAAACATAAAATTTGTTTCCCCATGGGAATCAATGGGGCTGCGCTACGGAGCTTTACGCTGCTTTTTTGCAGGTGTTAGACTTTTTTTCAGCTGGCTCTCCCCATTGATGTCCATGGGGAAATCGTGCACAAGCATGTAAAACCAGCTCACCACAGCTTTCAGCAGCGCTGGTATTGGAGTGCGGTATGGAGCTCAATTTTGCTCTACGCTCACTTCTTGCCTGTTAATGCTGGGTTTATGAAAACCTGTAATAACAGCGCTGTAGGCAAGTGAGCGGTGACAGTAACATGCAAGTTATTACCGCACCCCTCATACCACAAAACTCGTAATCTAGCCATCTGTTTGTTAATTGCTGGCATGATACAATCCCCACTGGTGCTATTCTTCACATGCATGTGCAGAGAAAAAAATTAACACTAAAACAGTGATAACGTTTACTAGAAGCATATTTGCTAATACATGTATATTGTAAATATGTTTCTATTCAAAGATGTAATTCATCTATGTGCAGTTCAGTTTTGACTGGAATGTCCTTTTAAGTAAGTTCTATGAAATCCCATGAGATCACAAAGCAATACCTCAGCACTGCTAAAGCTGATTGGCTGAAGTATAACTGTTTACAAAGCACTTACTCTGGTGAACTGAAGACATTGTGAGGTAAAATATCTTCCTTTTTTACATAGAGATGCTCAGGTGATATTTTCTTCTCAGCTTTTTACAGTTATACTGCATCTCTTTCAAGTGATTTAGCTAGGGATGCACCAAAATGAAAATTCTGGACCGAAACCGATACCGAAAATTCATGATGCCCCTGGTCGAAAACCGAAACGAAACCGAAATTGTTTTTTTCTTTTTAAACTACAGTTTGTGTGTGTGTAGCTGAGAGAGCTTGTACCGTAGGGCGGGATCTGCAGTGAAACTGGAGCTCTATAAGGGAGAGCGTGGTTATAGCCAGCCAACAATATGAAGTGGACATGTGTTTTGTTTTTGGGTGTAGTAATCCTTGCGATGGGCGTGGCTGCACCTGATCGTTAATCATCGCATCTCCGCCTAGTTCCTGGTTCGGGTCTCACACTGACCCGTCAGATTATATGTCCAGAGCCCCAAATGGAGTCTCCCTGTCACCTATCACCAGTACCACCGGACTTGGCTACAACCTTACGTGCAAGGTGGTTATAGAAAGTTAATGTGCTTTTTTGTATACACTGTCTGGTGGGTGCTAATTTGTACCAACTGTGTGCGACCTTGGGGCTTATGCATATATAGTGTGCACGCATATTTGCCTCAGGCGAATAGAATATCTATGCACAAGAGGCTGATGTATGAGCACTGTATATAAGGCGTATAGATATTCACTGTGTGTGTTTAGGGCTGTGTCTGATGATATCAAGTGTTTATAAACATGTTACGTATCCTCCTTTGATTACTGTATTCACTATTCAGAACTTTGTTTTCCTTCTAAAAAAAAAAAGAGGGCTCTGCTGGTTTCAAATATCATCATGTCATAATACTTATGTGTGTGCTCTGTGTACCATGCCAGTGCTGTGCTGCTCACCTTATGCTAAGGATAGACATGTAACTCAATATAACATGGGAGGGCTGTACATTTTTAGCCATTTTGGTCCTCTTTGTGCTGAAATTGGAATTGCACATTTTCGGCGGCCCAAATTTTGGTGCATCGCTAGTATTATTCTTTATTTAGTTCTATGTAACAGAATCAGATTTAACCATTTTTGTTTTGTTACCAATTATCAATATAAAGTATAGTCCTAGAAAACTATTATTATGTGCAAAACTGTAAGTCAAGTAATGAACTCAAACAGCAGCTCTAGGCTGGCATCAAATTTGAAATATGCTACACAATAATTTTACCGAAAATAAAAGGCAAAAAAAACAAAAAAACGAAATAACAAAAAATGCCATTTTCGGCCGAAACTTTCTGCGGGCGAAATTTCGGTGCATCCCTAGATTTAGCATATGAGTATTATGTCCCTTTAAGCATGAAGTGCAGTTTTTATTTGGGGGGGGGGGGTGCAGTTATTAAAAGTAAATTGCAGAACTAGAGAAGGTTTAGAAAAGGGCTACAAAATTAATAATTGGATTGGAAGATTTAAGCTATGAGGATAAAGTCTACTCCAACATTTTTATTGTTTAAAAGATATTCCCCAGTGTTGCACAGCCAATATGGTTATATTAATACACTTTTTACCTCTGTGATTACCTTATTTCTAAGCCTCTGCAGACAGCCCCCTTATCTCAGGACTATTTATTTATTATCTATTGACTTACATTTTAGCCAATTAGTGCTGTGTCCTGCACAACTCCAAGTGAGTGAACACAATGTGATGTATATGGCACACATGAATTAACAGTGTCTTGTTTTGAAAAGCTAATAAAAATGCATGTAATAAGAGGATGTCTGTAGTGGCTTAGAAACAGGACAAAATTTAGAGGTTTAAAGGTTATAAAGTATATTAATATAACAATGTTGGTTGAGCAAAGCCGGGGAATGGGTAATAAAGGTGTTCTCTATCTTTTTAAATAATAACAATTTTGGTGTAGACTGTCCCTTTAACTATGG
Organism: Bombina bombina; assembly: GCF_027579735.1. Taxonomy (NCBI): domain Eukaryota; kingdom Metazoa; phylum Chordata; class Amphibia; order Anura; family Bombinatoridae; genus Bombina; species Bombina bombina. Next base: position 1,315,361,317 of record NC_069500.1, read on the forward strand.
CTGCTGAATTGTTCCTTTTAAAAATTTGTGCACACATTCAAGGGACAGTGAAGTTAAAATTAAACTTTTATGATTCAGATAGAGCACACACTTTTAAACAACTTTCCAATTTACCTCTATTGTCTAATTTGCTTCATTCTCTTATTATACTTTGTTGAAAAGCATACTTAGGTATGCTCAGAGCAGCAAAGCACTACTGGGAGCTAGCTGCTGCCTGGTGGCTGCACATATATGCCTCTTGTCATTGGCTCACCAGATGTGCTCAACAAGTTCCCAGTAGTGCCTTGCTGCTCCCTCAATAAAGGATACCAAGAGCATGAAGCACATTTGCTAAAAAAAGTAATATTCATCTACATATATATTTAAATTCTGCTGCCCATCGCTGTGCGACTTATCCTGTTCGCTGCGCTAGGTTCTCTGTTGTGTCTCACAGCATGAGAACTAGGCTCCCATTGGAGTCTATGGACATGCGCTCTCGTGAGCGCAAAGCTTCCCTGCAATGCTAATGCAAGGTCAGGTTCGCATTGCGCTCAACTTGTAATACCAGTGCACACAAATTTATTATAAGTGGAGCTCAAATATAGCGTTTTCGTGAAATGTAATCTGGCCCATAGTCAGATATTGTCTGCCAAAAAATATTTTGCATCTACAGTGATTGTTTCTTAGCCATGTGTCTACTACATGTTACTGTATACTGTTCTATATATTTAATATCTCAATAAAGAATAAAAGTAAAACAATAGCAAAGCTGGAAATAGGTTATAGAGGATGGTTCATCCAACTGTATCTCCTGAAATCTTTAGATAATAAGTCTGTGATCAGCTTTATTCACTCCAAAATGTTATGCTCTAGAAACACCCCGTGGCACAAGCTCTTCAAAATCAGCTAGTATAAATAATACATTAGATGATTAGATGAATGGCATCATACAGAGCATACATGCACCATTACCTATATAGGTCTAGATTACAAGTGGAGCACAACAATTTTTGCATGATTGATCGATAATAATGCTCAAGGTAAATCGATAGATTTTTTGTTATTTTAAATCTTTCTTATCTATCATCTATCTATTTATCTATCTGTCTGTCTATCTATCTATTACGGCTGTATGAGATTTTGCAGCCATGTTTTTTTTTTTAATGAAAATTATGTATTTATATCAGTTTGGGGGTGATGTGTTTCTGAGGATCTTTGATAAATGACAGAATATTGTCCACATTAGAAGAGTCTTCATTAGAAGATTAGCACAAAGTCATTTGCGTCTTTTTTAAAGACGTTTTTCATATTTGTGGCCTTCCAGTCCATCAGAAAATAAAACAATTTTCTCAAGGTTTTCGAAAATGTTATTTTAAATTTGCAGTTGCACCATATTAATTGAGTTATACACCCTAATAAACTTTTGTAGAATATTGAAGAAGTGAAGGATGTGAAATAGGTCTATATATCTATCTATCTATCTATCTATCTATCTATCTATCTATCTCTCCCTCTCTCTCTCTCTCTCTCTCCCTCTCTCTTTCGCTCTCTCCCTCCCTCACTCCCTCTCTCTCTCTCTCTCTCTCTCTCTCTCTCTCTCTCTCTCTCTCTCTCTCTCTCTCTCTCTCTCTCTCTCTCTCTCTCTCTCTCTCTCTCTCTCTCTCTCTCTCTCTCTCTCTCTCTCTCTCTCTCTCTCTTTTGTCTCTATCTAACTGCCAATCAGTGTGTCTATCTATCTAAATCCTTAGACATGATAATGGACTTGTGTATATTTGACTCCTTATCAAGTAACATTTAATGGCTATCACAAAGTTGTCTTTAATATGACAAAAATATATGAACTTGTATTATTTTGTTAGATTGTTTTGTAGACTAAAGGGGAGTCAGTTAGGTAGTTGCTGTGTAACTAATTTGCTTGCCATTCAACTAAAAAATACAAGATGGCAGCGTTATTCTCTTTATGAAATACTAAGGCAAATGTAGCCATAATATTTTCATCTCTGTCTATCTTTCTCTGGAGTATGAGGATTTCTTAAATCGTAAATTTTGTTTTGGCAATTCGTTGGTGAGACCGCTATATATTCTGTCATTGTTTTGTAGTTAATACTTTATATGATGCATTTCAGCAGGGAAATCCTTAGGAGACAAATAAAAACTGTTACATAAATAAATTACAGGTTCTTGGACACACTAAAAATAATGAAAAAATAGAATTCCATGATAAAATGTCTATAAAAGGTAAAGTGAGGAGAAATTAAAAGTAGCATGGAGGCAAAACCAAAATATATATCACATTGGCAGAAAACTTCCCAAGGGCTGTTACAGTTCTGACAGTAATATTAGGTGGTATTATAGCTATGTTCTATATAACCACAAAATCACATAGACCTCTGGCACAGGTACTTCCCAAATACAATCGGCTAGATTACGAGTTTTGTGTTAGGGTTAAAAAGCAGCGTTGAGAGGTCCCAACGCTGCTTTTTTCCTAACGCTGGTATTACGAGTCTTGCAGGTACAGGTGTACCGCTCACTTTTTTTCCGCGACTCGAACATACCGCAAATCCACTTACGTAAATTGCGTATCCCATATTTTCAATAGGACTTGCATAACGCCGGTATTACGAGTCTTGGAAAAAGTGAGCGGTAGACCCTCTCCTGTCAAGACTTGTACCGCATTTAAAAGTCAGTAGTTAAGAGTTTTATGGGCTAACGCCATAACATAAAACTCTTAACTAAAGTGCTAAAAAGTACACTAACACCCATAAACTACCTATTAACCCCTAAACTGAGCCCCCCCACATCGCAAACACTTAAATAAATTTTATTAACCCCTAATCTGCCGTCCCTAATATTGCCGACACCTACGTACATTTATTAAACCTAAGTTACAATTACACCTAACACCAGTTAAATACAATTAAATACAATTATCTAATTACGAAAAAAACAAACACTAAATTACAGAAAATAATAAAATAATTACAATTTTTAAAACTAATTACACCTAATCTAATCCCCCTAATAAAATAAAAAATCCCCCCAAAATAATAAAAATCCCTACCCTATACTAAATTACAAATAGCCCTTAAAAGGGCCTTGTGCAGGGCATTGCCCCAAAGTAATCAGCTCTTTTACCTGTAAAAAAAATAATACAATACCCCCCCAACATTAAAACCCACCACCCACACAGCCAATAGGATTGAGCTTGCATTCTACTGGCTGTTCCAATCAGCCAATATAATGCGAGCTCAATCCTATTGGCTAATTGGATCAATTCTATTCAATCCTATCCTATTCAATCCTATTGGCTGATTGCATCAGCCAATAGGATTTTTTCTACCTTAATTCCGATTGGCTGATAGAATTCTATCAGCCAATCGGAATTGAAGGGACGCCATCTTGGATGACATCACTTAAAGGTACCATCATTTAGTGTTAGTCGTCGGAAGGAAGAGGATGCTCTGCGTTGGATGTCTTGAAGATGGACCCGCTCCGCTCCGGATGGATGAAGATAGAAGATGCCGTCTGGGTGAAGACTTCTGCCCGTCTGGAGGACCACTTCTGCCCGGTTGGGTGAAGACATCTCCCGGTAAGGTGATCTTCAAGGGGTTTTATTAAGGGGGGATTGGGTGGGTTTTAGAGTAGGGTTGGGTGTGTAGGTGGTGGGTTTTAATATTGGGGGGGTATTGTATTTTTTTTTACAGGTAAAAGAGTTGATTACTTTGGGGCAATGCCCCGCAAAAGGCCCTTTTAAGGGCTATTTGTAATTTAGTATAGGGTAGGGATTTTTATTATTTTGGGGGGGATTAGATAAGGTGTAATTAGTTTAAAAAAGTTGTAATTATTTTATTATTTTCTGTAATTTAGTGGGTTTTTTTTCATAATTTAGATAATTGTATTTAATTGTAGTTAGTTTAGGGAATTAATTTAATTATAGTGTAGTGTTAGGTGTAATTGTAATTAGGTTTATTTTTATTTTACAGGTAAATTTGTTTTTATTTTAGCTAGGTAGCTATTAAATAGTTAATAACTATTTAATAACTATTGTACCTAGTTAAAATAAATACAAAGTTGCCTGTAAAATAAAAATAAACCCTAAGCTAGCTACAATCTAACTATTAGTTATATTGTAGCTAGCTTAGGGTTTATTTTATAGGTAAGTATTTAGTTTTAAATAGGAATAATTTAGTTAATTAAAGTTATTTTATTTAGATTATTTTAAATGATATTTTAGTTAGGGGGGGTATTAGGGTTAGGGTTAGACTTAGGTTTAGGGGTTAATATATTTATTATAGCGACGGCTGCGGCAGATTAGGGGTTAATAATTTAAAGCAGGTATCGGCAATGTCAGGGGCGGCAGATTAGGGGTTAATAAGTATAAGATTAGGGGTGTTTCGACTAGGGGTTCATGTTAGGGTGTTAGGTGTAGACATAACAAGTATTTCCCCATAGGAATCAATGGGGCTGCGTTAGGAGCTGAACGCTGCTTTTTCTCAGCCGAATCTGCCCCATTGATTCCTATGGGGAAATTGCTCATGAGCACGTTTAGCCAGCTCACCGCTACCGTAAGCAGTGCTGGTATTGAGGTGAGATGTGGAGCAAAATTTTGCTGTTCGCTCACTTTTCTGCGGCTAACGCCTGTTTGTAAAAACCCGTAATACCAGCATTATCTGTAGGTGAGCTGACACTGCTTGTTAGCCCCGCAAGCCTTACCGACAAAAACTAGTAATCTAGCCGAATGGCAGTTACCAAGAAAGATACAAAATATGTTTAAGGCTCTATTCAATATATTAAAAAATGTAATGCCCATATAGTTTAATTGGAAAACTGATTTTAAAACAAAATCTTGTGAAATAGAATATTAGTTCTCCAACTACAGTTTATCTTCTAAAATTGGATTAAGTAGGACTATAGATGTGCTCTGTGGAATGAAAAGAGTGAATTATTCAATGGAATGCTACTAGAATTTAACTGGTGAGAAAATTATAGAAAAACATTTTTTTGGGATCTTGTACAGAACCCTCCAAGTAATGGCAGATTACATTTATTATACCATGGACCAGCACATAATTTCATGCTGATTATTGTGCCATTCAGCCTTGTAAATTTATAGAACACAGCTATAATCTGACTTAATCTCACTCTTATAAACTGCCAGTGTAATTGAGGTGTACACAAGCCCTACATTTTAAATTTAAATGGAATTTCCCACGGTCATGCTTGCAAGTCACTTTTTATTCCTGCCATTAAAATCTATTAATTTTTATACAGTCATTCACCCTTGTCATTCTTTCAAACACAACTGTACCACTTAATCTTACTGTTAGAACCTGCTACTAGGTTAGTTTGTTCTGTATATAAATCTTCTACACTAATGTGGGGCAGACTAAATTTTATATTTTAATATCTATATTTATTGAGATGGGGTATATATGTATATCTGAAGTAAAGTTTCTCTCTTTTTGATAGTTTGAAGAGTGTTATGGGTAGAATCACTGTACTAACTGGCCAAGGGACAGGAGCAGAAGTGTAAAAATGGATTTTCATAAAGGGTGAGTGCAAATATATTCCTTTCTGGCTACCCCTTTGATGGTCCAAAAAGTGAAATGGGTTAAAGTGAAGGTAAACTTACCTTCTATTCCATCGAGTATTTGATTTTTTGGCCCCAATCAATAGGAGTTTAATTCATAATTTTTTTCCAGTCTTACAGTAAACCAAGATATTGTGGCTTTACAAATTCGACCAGCTTTTTTTTTTTTTTTTTTAGTCTTGAAGACGTTTTTAGCTTGGCCAATTGAAAATCGGGCCGTCCAAGGAGGCGGATGATGGCTGCCTAACGGCCAGATTTTCAATTGGAGAAAATAAAAGGTTTAGAAAAGGGCTACAAAATTAATAATTGGATTGGAAGATTTAAGCTATGAGGATAAAGTCTACTCCAACATTTTATTGTTTAAAAAGATATTCCCCAGTGTTGCACAGCTAATATGGTTATATTAATACACTTTTTACCTCTGTGATTACCTTATTTCTAAGCCTCTGCAGACAGCCCCCTTATCTCAGGGCTATTTATTTATTATCTATTGGCTTGCATTTTAGCCAATTAGTGCTGCGTCCTGCACAACTCCTAGTGAGTGAACACAATGTGATGTATATGGCACACATGAATTAGCAGTTTCTTGTTTTGAAAAAATGCATGTAATAAGAGGATGTCTGTAGTGGCTTAGAAACAGGACGAAATTTAGAGGTTTAAAGGTTATAAAGTATATTTATATAACAATGTTGGTTGTGCAAAGCTAGGGAATGGGTAATAAAGGTGTTATCTATCTTTTTAAACAATAACAATTTTGGTGTAGACTGTCCCTTTAACTATGGCTGCTGAATTGTTCCTTTTAAAAATTTGTGCACACATTCAAGGGACAGTGAAGTTAAAATTAAACTTTTATGATTCAGATAGAGCATGCACTTTTAAACAACTTTCCAATTTACCTCTATTGTCTAATTTGCTTCATTCTCTTATTATACTTTGTTGAAAAGCATACTTAGGTATGCTCAGGAGCACCAAAGCACTACTGGGAGCTAGCTGCTGCCTGGTGGCTGCACATATATGCCTCTTGTCATTGGCTCACCAGATGTGCTCAACAAGTTCCCAGTAGTGCATTGCTGCTCCCTCAATAAAGGATACCAAGAGAATGAAGCACATTTGATAATAAAAGTATATTTATATACATATATATTCAAATATATCGCTGTGCGACTTACCCCATTCGCTGCGCTAGGTTCTCTGTTGTGTCTCACAGCATGAGAACTAGGCTCCCATTGGAGTCTATAGACATGCGCTCTCGTGAGCGCAAAGCTTCCCTGCAATGCTAATGCAAGGTCAGGTTCGCATTGCGCTCAACTTGTAATACCAGCGCACAGAAATTTATTATAAGTGGAGCTCAAATATAGCGTTTTCGTGAAATGTAATCTGGCCTATAGTCAGATATTGTCTGCCAAAAAATATTTTGCATCTACAGTGATTGTTTCTTAGCCATGTGTCTACTACATGTTACTGTATACTGTTCTATATATTAAATATCTCAATAAAGAATAAAAGTAAAACAATAGCAAAGCTGGAAATAGGTTATAGAGGATGGTTCCTCCAACTGTATCTCCTGAAATCTTGAGATAATAACTCCATGATCAGCTTTATTCACTCCAAAATGTTATGCTCTAGAAACACCCCGTGGCACAAGCTCTTCAAAATCAGCTAGTATAAATAATACATTAGATGATTAGATGAATGGCATCATACAGAGCATACATGTACCATTACCTATATAGGTCTAGATTACAAGTGGAGCACAACAATTTTTGCACGATTGAGCGATAATAATGCTCAAGGTAAATCGATAGATTTTTTTTTCATTTTAAATCTTTCTTATCTATCATCTATCTATCTGTCTGTCTGTCTGTCTATCTATCTATCTATTACGGCTGTATGAGATTTTGCAGCCATGTTTTTTTTTAAATGAAAATTATGTATTTATATCAGTTTGGGGGTGATGTGTTTCTGAGGATCTTTGATAAATGACAGAATATTGTCTACATTAGAAGAGTCTACAATAGAAGATTAGCACAAAGTCATTTGCGTCTTTTTTAAGGACGTTTTTCATATTTGTGGCCTTCCAGTCCATCAGAAAATAAAACAATTTTCTCAAGGTTTTTGAAAATTTTATTTTAAATTTGCAGTTGCACCATATTAACTGAGTTATACACCCTAATAAACTTTTGTAGAATATTGAAGAAGTGAAGGATGTGAAATAGGTATATCTATCTATCTATCTATCTATCTATCTCTCCCTCTCTCTCTCTCTCTCTCTCCCTCTCTCTTTCGCTCTCTCCCTCCCTCACTCCCTCTCTCTTTCTTTCTTTCTTTCTTTCTTTCTTTCTTTCTTTCTTTCTTTCTTTCTTTCTTTCTTTCTTTCTTTCTTTCTTTCTTTCTTTCTTTCTTTCTTTCTTTCTTTCTTTCTTTCTTTCTTTCTTTCTTTCTTTCTTTCTTTCTTTCTTTCTTTCTTTCTTTCTTTCTTTCTTTCTTTCTTTCTTTCTTTCTCTCTCTCTCTTGTCTCTATCTGTCAATCAGTGTGTCTATCTATCTAAATCCTTAGACATGATAATGGACTTGTGTATATTTGACTCCTTATCAAGTAACATTTAATGGCTATCACAAAGTTGTCTTTAATATGACAAAAATATATGAACTTGTATTATTTTGTTAGATTGTTTTGTAGACTAAAGGGGAGTCAGTTAGGTAGTTGCTGTGTAACTAATTTGCTTGCTATTCAGCTAAAAAATACAAGATGGCAGCGTTATTCTCTTTATGAAATACTAAGGCAAATGTAGCCATAATATTTTCATCTCTGTCCATCTTTCTCTGGAGTATGAGGATTTCTTAAATCGTAAATTTTGTTTTGGCAATTCGTTGGTGAGACCGCTATATATTCTGTCATTGTTTTTTAGTTAATACTTTATATGATGCATTTCAGCAGGGAAATCCTTAGGAGACAAATAAAAACTGTTACAAAAATAAATTACAGGTTTTTGGACACACTAAAAATAATGAAAAAATAGAATTTCAGGATAGAATGTCTATAAAAGTTAAAGTGAGGAGAAATTAAAAGTAGCATGGAGGCAAAACCAAAATATATATCACATTGGCAGAAAACTTCCCAAGGGCTGTTACAGTTCTGACAGTAATATTAGGTGGTATTATAGCTATGTTCTATATAACCACAAAATCACATAGACCTCTGGCACAGGTACTTCCCAAATACAATGGCAGTTACCAAGAAAGATCCAAAATATGTTTAAGGCTCTATTCAATATGTTAAAACATGTAATGCCCATATATTTTAATTGGAACACTGATTTTAAAACAAAATCTTGTGAAATAGAATATTAGTTCTCCAACTACAGTTTATGTTCTAAAAATTGGATTAAGTAGGACTATAGTTGTGCTCTGTGGAATGAAAAGAGTGAATTATACAATGGAATGCTACTAGAATTTAACTGATGAGAAAATTATAGAAAATCATTTTTTGGGATCTTGTACAGAACCCTCCAAGTAATGGCAGATTACATTTATTATACCATGGACCAGCACATAATTTTGTGCTGATTATTGTGCCATTCAGCCTTGTAAATTTATAGAGCAATAATCTGACTTAATCTCACTCTTCTAAACTGCCAGTGTAATAGAGGTGTACACAAGCCCTACATTTTACATTTAAGTGGAATTTCCCACGGTTATGCTTGCAAGTAACTTTTTATTCCTGCCATTAAAATCTATTAATTTTTATACAGTCATTCACCCTTGTCATTCTTTCAAACACAACTGTACCACTTAATCTCACTGTTAGAACCTGCTACTAGGTTAGTTTATACTGTATATAAATCCTCTACACTAATGTGGGGCAGACTAAATTTTATATTTTGATATCTATATTTATTGAGATGGGGTGTATATGTATATCTGAAGTAAAGTTTACTCTCTTTCTGATAGTTTGAAGAGTGTTAATGGTAGAATCACTGTACTAACTGGCCAAGGGACAGGAGCAGAAGTGGAAAAATGGATTTTCATAGGGTGAGTGCAAATATATTCCTTTCTGGCTACCCCTTTGATGGACCTTTCATCAGAGTCCAAAAAGTGAAATGGGTTAAAGTGAAGGTAAACTTACCTTCTATTCCATCGAGTATTAGATTTTTTTGGCCCCAATCAAGAGGAGTTTCATTCATAATTTTTTACAGTCTTATAGTAAACGAAGATATCGCGACTTTACAAATTCAACCAGCTTTTTTTTTTTTTAGTCTTGAAGACGTTTTTAGCTTGGCCAATTGAAAATCGGGCCGTCCAAGGAGGCGGATGATGGCTGCCTAACGGCCAGATTTTCAATTGGAGAAAATAAAAACGTGATCAAGAATAAAAAAAACAAAAAAAAAACGGGTCGAATTTATAAAGCGCCGATAACTATTTATAAAGGCAATGGGGCCTAGTTATCAAGCCGTCAACCTCAAATACGCTGGAATTCCGCAGCGTATTTGTGGCGAGGCTGATTCGCCTTAGTTATCAAAGGCTAGATCCCGGCAAAAGTAGAATTTTGTGACGTAAACTTCGATCCACCGGACTCAGTCCGACACAGATCGATTCTTACGTCACTCCAGATGTTCCGCACACAAGTGCGGCACAATCTGACTACTTTTGCTACTTATCAAAAAACTAGCAGGTACGCTCGGCACTTTTACGGCCCAGCGTACCTGGTTTTCAAACCGCCACCCTGGAGGCGGCGGATCCCATAGGAATCAATGGGAGTCTGACCATAGCGAAAGTACAAGTTCGCTGCTGCCAGACATCCCATTGATTCCTATGGGAGCTGTCTACACCTAACACCCTAACATGTACCCCGAGTCTAAACACCTCTAATCTGTCCCCCTACACCGCCGCAAATAATAAAGTTTTAACCCCTAAACCGCCGCTCCGGAGCCCACCGCAAGCTACTCTATACATATTAACCCCTAAACCGCCGCTCCCGGAGCCCACCGCAACTATAATAAATGTCTTAACCCCTAAACCGCCGCTCCCGGAGCCCACCGCCACCTACATTATACCTAGTAACCCCTATCCTGCCCCCCCTATACCGCCGCCCTCTATAATAAAGTTATTAACCCCTATCCTGCTGATCCCGCACCTCGCCACAAATAAATAAATAGTTTAACCCCTAAACCGCCGCTCACTGAACCCGCTGCAACCTATATTAAATTTATTAACCCCTATCCTGCCCCCCCTACACGGTCGCCACCTATAATAAATTTATTAACCCCTATCCTGCCCCCCCTACACGGTCGCCACCTATAATAAATTTATTAACCCCTATCCTGCCCCCCACTACACCGCCGCCACTGTAATAAAATTATTAACCCCTAAACCTAAGTCTAACACTAACCCTAACACCCCCCTAACTTAAATATTAATTAAATAAATCTAAATAATATTTCTATTATTAACTAATTTAATCCTATTTAAAACTAAATACTTACCTGTAAAATAAACCCTAATATAGCTACAATATAAATAATATTTATATTGTAGCTATCTTAGGATTTATTTTTATTTTACAGGTAACTTTCAATTTATTTTAACTAGATACAATAGCTATTAAATAGTTATTAACTATTTAATAGCTTACCTAGCTAAAATAAAGAGAAATGTACCTGTAAACTAAAAACTAACCTAAGTTACAATTACACCTAACACTACACTATACTTTAATAAATTATTCCTATTTAAAATTAAATACTTACCTGTAAAATAAACCCTAAGCTAGCTACAATATAATTAATAATTACATTGTAGCTATCTTAGGATTTATATTTATTTTACAGGTAACTTTGTATTTATTTTAGCTAGTTAGAATAGTTATTAAATAGTTATTAACTATTTAATAACTACCTAGCTAAAAGAAATCCAAAATTACCTGTAAAATAAATCCTAACCTAAGTTACAATTAAACCTAACACTACACTATCATTAAATTAATTAAATAAATTAACTACAAATAACTACAATTAAATACAATTACATAAACTAACTAAAGTACAAAAAATAAAAAAAGCTAAGTTACAGAAAATAAAAAAAATAAGTTACAAACATTTTAAAAATATTACAACAATTTTAAGCTACTTACACCCAATCTAATCTGTTCCGATCAGCCAATAGAATGCGAGCTCAATCTGATTGGCTGATTGGATCAGCCAATCGGATTGAACTTGAATCTGATTGGCTGATTCAATCAGCCAATCAGATTTTTCCTACCTTAATTCCGATTGGCTGATAGAATCCTATCAGCCAATCGGAATTGAAGGGACGCCATCTTGGATGACGTCCCTTAAAGGAGCCTTCATTCGTCGGTAGTCCGTCGGTAAAGAAGGATGTTCTGCGTCGGAGGGATGAAGATTGAAGACCCGGCTTGGAAGATGACATCGCCCGGATCGAAGACTTCTTCAGCGCCGCTTGGAGGATCACTTCATCGGATGGAAGATTTCTTCAGCGCCGCTTGGAGGATAACTTCTTCCGCCTTGGATGTCCACTTCGGTTCCATCGCTGCTTGGCTGAGTGAAGACGACTCAAGGTAGGATGATCTTCAGGGGATTAGTGTTAGGTTATTTTAAGGGGGGTTTGGGTTAGATTAGGGGTATGTGGGTGGTGGGTTTTAATGTTGGGGGGGGTTGTATTTTTCTTTTACAGGCAAAAGAGCTGAATTCTTTGGGGCATGCCCCACAAAATGTCCTTTTAAGGGCTGGTAAGGTAAAAGAGCTTTGGACTTTTTTAATGTAGAATAGGGTAGGGCATTTTTTTTATTTTGGGGGGGTTTGTTATTTTATTAGGGGGCTTAGATTAGGTGTAAGTAGCTTAAAATTGTTGTAATATTTGTAAAATGTTTGCAACTTATTTTTTTTATTTTTTGTAACTTAGCTTTTTTATTTTTTGTACTTTAGTTAGTTTATGTAATTGTATTTAATTGTAGTTATTTGTAGTTAATTTATTTAATTAATTTAATGATAGTGTAGTGTTAGGTTTAATTGTAACTTAGGTTAGGATTTATTTTGCAGGTAATTTTGTATTTTTTTTAGCTAGGTACTTATTAAATAGTTAATAACTATTTAATAACTATTCTAACTAGCTAAAATAAATACAAAGTTACTTGTAAAATAAATATAAATCCTAAGATAGCTACAATGTAATTATTAATTATATTGTAGCTATCTTAGGGTTTATTTTACAGGTAAGTATTTAGTTTTAAATAGGAATAATTTATTAAAGTATAGTGTAGTGTTAGGTGTAATTGTAACTTAGGTTAGTTTTTAGTTTACAGGTACATTTCTCTTTATTTTAGCTAGGTAAGCTATTAAATAGTTAATAACTATTTAATAGCTATTGTACCTAGTTAAAATAAATTGAAAGTTACCTGTAAAATAAAAATAAATCCTAAGATAGCTACAATATAATTATTATTTATATTGTAGCTATATTAGGGTTTATTTTACAGGTAAGTATTTAGTTTTAAATAGGATTAACTTAGTTAATAATAGAAATATTATTTAGATTTATTTAATCAATATTTAAGTTAGGGGGGTGTTAAGGTTAGTGTTAGACTTAGGTTTAGGGGTTAATAATTTTATTGCAGTGGCGGCGGTGTAGTGGGGGGCAGGATAGGGGTTAATAAATGTATTATAGGTGGCAGCGGTGTAGTGGGGGCAGGATAGGGGTTAATAAATTTATTATAGGTGGCGACGGTGTAGGGGGGGCAGGATAGGGGTTAATAAATTTAATATAGGTTGCGGCGGGTTCAGGGAGCGGCGGTTTAGGGGTTAAACTATTTATTTATTTGCGTTGAGGTGCGGGATCAGCAGGATAGGGGTTAATAACTTTATTATAGAGGGCGACGGTATAGGGGGGGCAGGATAGGGGTCACTAGGTATAATGTAGGTGGCAGCGGTGTCCGGGAGCGGCGGTTTAGGGGTTAATACATTTATAAGAGTTCCGGCAGGGTCTAGGAGCGGCGGTTTAGGGGTTAATAACTTTATTGAGTTGCGGGGGGCTCCGGGGGCGCCGGTATAGGGGGTAGAACAGTGTAGTTTAGTGTGAGTGCTTAGTGACAGGCTAGCAATAAAGCTGTCAAAAAGCCGAAGAGCAGCGAGATCGGATGAGTGACAACTCTCACAGTCCGCTGCTCATTGCCCCGTACTTCGTGCACGGCTTTTTGACAGCTTTTTTGATAACTTAGGCAAATTTTGGCATGTCCGCGGCGGCAATGTGAGGCGAGCTTAGGCGGGCGTATTGGGCCGGCGAAGGCAGGAAAAGTAGACACGTTGATAATGAGGCCCCAATAACTTTGCTTATAATAAAATTGAAAGAAATTGATTAATTAAACTCCTATTGATTGTGGACAAAAAACAAAATACTCAATCAAATAGAAGGTAAGTTTACCATAACTTTAACCGATGACTGTAATCTATAGCTGATGTATGGTTAAAAGGTTAATTTATTTTCATATTTCAAAATGTTTTACCTTTCTTTTTCCCCAGCTTCTTTCTGTTTGTAATAAATTTCTCTTCTACAACAACAAACTGAAATCTCTAATAGCATTAGAGAAGTTATGCCTATTGAAAGACAGGCCAAAATGAGCAATCTCCAAATTATACTTTAGCCTTAATTCCCAAAACATTAAGAGACAAATAATATACTTTAATACTTAAAGGGACATGAAACCCAAAGTTTTTCTTTCATGATTCAGATAGAGAATACAATTATTTTTTTTTATCCTTTATTTTGAATCCATTTTCATTTAACAGCAATATATGAAAAAAACAAACAAAGAGAAAACGAAATAATATCATGCATTTCATATTCTTAATACTAAACTTTGCTAGTAAATTTTGAATCCATTTTCGTTTAACAACAATATATACAAAAAAAAAATCAGACAAGGAGAAAACGAAATGATATCATGCATTTCATGTCATTAATACCAGGCTTTGCTAATATATTGTGAAAAAAGTTTTTTTCAGTTCATGCATAATCTTAGAAGAAAAATTATACCATTTGACAATATATCATAATTGCAATCTATCTTTTTATGCCATGTCCCCTCTATAGCCAACCTGAGAATGAATTCATATTTTCCCCCTTTTTCCCCTCCCCTTCCCATACTCAACTCATTGACCTATCCAATCGAACCAAAAACAACAGAGCAATCTCAAGAAAGAAAAAAAAAAAAGAAAAAAAAAAAAGGAGGAATATCTCTCTTCTCTACTCCCTCCCCCCCATCAGGCTGAGGCCAGGTCAAAGGCAGATTACCACATCCCCAGCAACACTAGGTCTGAGTTCCTGAATGGATATATCATATGATCTATCTCATTTGATGATAGTGTTTTAATAAACACTGACCATTTTTTAAAGAACCCTTCAATATCCTTTTCTTCTTCCATACTAGTATCCTTCTGTTCTAACATACATTGTTTCTTTAAACAGTTTTTGAGCTTGTTTATGCTGGGGCTTGTACGCTCTTTCCATTTTTAAAAAATTAAGTATCTTGCAGCTAAAATGATCATATTAACTATTTTATTATGCCTGGGGAGATCTTTTGTTACTTCCCATAGGAAAATTATACAGACCACATCCAGTCTCAGGGGGGAGATTTTTAACACATGTTTAATCCAGTATTCTATTTTGAGCCAGAAGTTTTTAATCCTAGGGCAATCCCATATCATATGAATGAGGTCTGCCGAGGGAAATGAACATTTTGGGCATTTACAAAAATTAATGTTCCCAAATCTTAGCCCCTTCTTCGGGGTATAATAGGTCCTGTATAGTAGCTTAATGTGGGACTCTCTCCATGTGGCGGATAGAGTAACTTGTGATACTTTTAAAATCGAAACATAAATTTTGTTTACATTTATGGAATATTGAGGTATAATTAAATTCCATGTGGATGCTAGGTTTTCTACATTCTCCTCCCCATTGTTAGAGACCAACATTTGATAGCATGGTGAGATTGACATAAACCCGTTTCTTACTAGGACAAGCCATTTCTCTAATTTCCCCAAGGACCAGTTCCAGCCATATTTGTTTACCATCTTAGTAATAAAGTGTCTTATTTGTAGGTATGCAAAGAATTCTCTATTACAAAGATTGAATTCTTTTCTCAAACTCTCAAATGTTTTAATACAATGTGTGTTCCAATCTATCATCTGACAAATATTATTCAGGCCTAAAATATGCCATTTCTGAAAAGGTGCTGATTGTAATCCCGCCTGAAATTTAGAATTTCCTTTGATTGGCATATAATTAGAAACATTGCATTCAATAGATAATATCTTACAAATCTTCCACCATGCCTGCAAAGGGCACATTAATGTTTTACATTTTTTAATTTCTTAGGGAACTGACTTAGGATTGCAGTGTATTAAAGCTGTGGGAAGAAAGGGTAAGCTTACATTTTTTTCAAGTTCGTTATTTGTTACATAATCTTTATTTAGTATCCAGTCAACTACTTTTCGAGCAAGAAAAACCAGATTTGGTAATGCAAGTCCCCCATATTTCTTAGGTAATGAAAGTTTTATTAGTGAACTTCTGGGTTTTTTATTCTGCCATATAAAACTTCTCATCATACTATTAATTTTTCCAATGTCCTTTCTTTAAGAATTATTGAAGTGTTCTGTAAAATATATAATAATTTCGGGAGAAGAATCATTTTAAATGAAGCAATGCGGCCCGAAACTGAAAGTGGGAGCTTTTGCCATAATTTCATACTAGTCCCAATCTCTCTCAATATTGGTGCTACATTAAGATCATAAAAATTATCTGAATCCGCCGTGATCTCTGTCCCCAAATATCTAAGAGATTCTGAAACTTCAGAAGGTATATCTGCTAAAGAGTCAGGATTCTTTCTAATCCATAGTAATTTCCGATTTTGACGCATTGATCCTGTATCCGGAAAAGGATCCAAATTATTCTATAATTGAGATAATTATAGGTATATTGTTTCATAAATTAGAAACTTATAGCAGGATATCGTCCGCATAGAGCGCGATCTTAAGCTCTTTCCTTCCTATCCTGATACCTTCTATTTGCTTTCTAATTGCTATCGCCAGGGGTTCAATTGAGATATTAAAGAGGAGAGGAGAGAGGGGGAAGCCCTGCTGTGTTCCTCTTTCCAATAATATCTCCGGAGACAGTATATTGTTAACAATTATTCTTGTAAATGCTTTTTTATATAAGTTCTCCACAAATTTAAGTAGATTCCATCTAAAACCGAATTTATAAAGTGAGAGGAGTAGATGATTGTGGTGAATTGAATCGAACGCTTTCTCTGCATCAATTGAGACTATTGCTAGATCTGGGAGGTCCCCCTCTCTCCTCTGCCCCATCAGCTCAATAGATTTAAAGTAGTCTATTGTTATTAAAACTTCCCTAATTTTTGCTGAGGAGTTACGCTTCTGTATGAACCCTGCTTGGTCTTTATGGATTATTTCAGAAAGTACTATTTGTAATCTCTTAGCTATAATAGAGGTCAACATCTTATAATCGGCATTTAGTAATATAGGCCTATAGGATTCTTTTTTCATCAGATCCTTCCCGGGTTTAAGAATCAAAGTGGTATATGATGCACAAAATTGAGGGGGAATTACATTCCCATCGACATATATATAGTTAAAAAGCTTAGTCAAAGGTGAGGCAACAAGTGGTGTGAGAATTTTATAAAATTCACTAGGAAGCGCATCCGGACCTGATGCTTTATTTAATGGAAGATCCTGAATAACCTTTAGAATCTCTTCTTCAGAAATTGGAGCATTCAGAGCTGACATTTTTTCATTACTGAGTATAGGATAAGTAATTTTACTCCAAAATTTATCAGATTTGACCTTACCTGAATTTCTTGAAGAATAGATTTCTGTGAAATAATCTGCAAAGATATTATCAATATCTTCTGTATCTATGTGAGTTTTCTGCTTATGATAAAGTTTATCAATTAGTGGAGATCTTTTTTCCCTTTTCATCAGATTGGCCAATAACTTTCCTGCTTTATTACCATAGCGGTAAAGTCTTGACTGGAACTTAAGATCCTTCTGCGTTTCTCTATAAATTAAAAACGTATCCCTTTCATTTTTTGCTCCAGTGTATTTAGCCCAATTTTCCGCAGAGTTATCAAGTATATAGGAATTATATGAGTTAGTTACAGATTTTGTCACTTCTATTTCTCTTGTTTTTAATGTTTTAATTCTATTAGCACTATATGAGATTATTTCTCCCCTGAGAACTGCATTTGCAGCCTCCCAGAAAACATCTGGGCAATTAACATAAGTTTTATTAAACTCGGCATATTCTTCATATTTACTTTTCAACCAATTTTTAAATTTTAGGTTATTCATCAGCCACGTGGGGAAGAAAAAGCGAGAGGATCTTGATCTAGGCTCATGATAGTGTATTTCTATTGTAATAGGACTATGATCTGATATGGAGATAGGCAAAATATTTGCTTTAATTCGCATTTTACATAATCTTTCATCGACAAGAAATAAATCTATCCTAGATAGAGTTTTATGAGCTCTAGATAAACAAGTAAAATCTCTTGCATCTGGACTCTGTAATCTCCAAATATCCCTGACCAACAGATTTTGAATTATTTTCTTGAACATCTTAGTTTCTAAACTATCTCGCTTACTCTTCCCCAACATAGGCTTCTGTCTGAGCCTATCCAGGGGATAGTGTGGAGCCATGTTATAATCCCCCCTAAGATTAAATATCCTACTGATTCAGTAAGAATTCTGGACTGCAAAGTATCCCAGAAAATTGGGTCAAACACGTTCGGGGCATAAAGATTACAAAGTGTGTATAAGATTCCTTCTATTTTTAATTTTAAAATTACATATCTCCCTTCTGGATCTGAGATATGATGCAAAATTTCATAATTATTTCTTTTTCCTAACAGGATTGACACCCCTCTCTTCCTCTCTATACATGTAGAGGCAAACATCTCCTTAACCCATGAGGACTTTAACTTTAATACTTCTTCTAAGTTTAAATTAGTTTCTTGGAGAAGAGCTATATCGGTGTCAATTTTTCATAAGTGGGCTAGGATTAGTTTTTGTTTAATGGGAGAGGTGAGACCTCCAATATTCCAGGAAGATATTTTACATTTATCTACTTTGCTCATCCCTCAGCCAGCCAGTAAGAACACAGGAGGAGGGCAAGAAGGAGGGGGAGAGAGAGAGAGCGAGAGAAAGAATTAAAAAAAAAAAAAAGGGGAGGGAAGGGAAAAAACCCCATAATAACCAGACAAAAATCCCCCTCCCCAGCCGCTCTGACGCGGGGAGGGTTCCTAAAACTAAGTACCACCCCAGTGCAGGAGAACCCCCTGGGGCCCCGCATAGCCCCTTGATAGCCCTTATACCTTGTATCATAAGTGAAACGGTGGTTTCTAAAGTTAAAAGTAAAAAAGAGACAAGAAGAAGAAACTAAATCTTCTATCACCTATTATCATGTTTCTCCAGTTCTTCTGTAAATTTTTCTGCTTCTTTGGCAGATTAAAAAAAAGGACTTCATTGTCAACTGTGACCTTTAATTTGGCCGGGTAAATTATAGTGGCACGATATCCCCCTTTGATAAGCTTTGTACAAATAGGGGATAGTTCTTTCCTTTTCCCCGCTGTTTCAGCGGAGAAATCTTGAAATAAGATTATATTGGCAGCCCCCAAGGAGATAGGTTGTTTTTTCTGATAGTACTGAAATATAGCGATTTTATCCTGAAAATTTAACAGTTTTGCTATGATTGGTCTTGCTCTAGCCTTTCCTCTACCCTCTTCTACTTGATGCCCTATCCTGTGGGCCCTTTCAACCAATATTGAAGGATAGGAAGGAGGTAGTCCTAGTAATTGCACTAAGGTTTCAGATATAAATTTTCCTACGTCCTCATACTGTTTCCCCTCAGGGACCCCTATTATTCTTATATTATTCCGCCTAGAGCGGTTCTCTAGGTCTTCAATTTTAGCTTGCATTTTAGACAATATTCTATCTGTGGCTTCTAGTTTGTTTTTATGAATTGTACTGATATCCTCCAAGTCTGACACTCTTTGTTCCGCTTCTTCGAGCCTATTTGAAAATTGTCGGATTTCATTAGTGAGAGAAAGAATGTCTTGTTTAATCTCGAGTTTCAGGGAGTCAAATCTTGGGGCGAGTGCTTCTGTTATACTAGTTACTAGCATTTGGGTATCTTGTGCTTCTTTGATGTATAGGGGATTAATGGAAGCTGAATGAATGTCCACTTTAGTTTCTATAGTATTTTTTATTTTTCCTATCTCTGTGCCTAGCCGCCATGGCTGATGAGGGAGTCTTGGTGTGCGCGTGTAAAAATGTATCCATGAATTAATTGTGTTCTATACGAGGTGGGGGACAATTCCCCCTACCTAAAAAGTGCCAAATGTGAGAAGAGGGAAAAAAAAAGAAAAAGAAAAAGGGGGAGGGAGGTGAAAGTGAATGCGAAGGTGTTAATTGAGGGTGTGTAAAAAAAAAAAAAAAAAAAAGGTTGCCTCAGTTTGTATTAGTTTTGTGACTTTAGATAGGAATTACTTCAATACCTCTAACATTTGCGGACCTTAAAAAAAATGATCAAGTCCAATCTGTCCTAAGTACAATTTGAAGAAACTTATCTAATAGCTTAGTGTTAATTTTATTTAATCACAGCAAGCCTCTCAATCCTAAGTATCCTCAGAAAAGAAAAAAAGGGGCAAGACCTGTGTCTACATTCATCAAAACAAATAACACCTGGGTATCCACTACCACTTAATAGATTTAGACAGTGTTCCATGTGTTATATGTGCTAACTCTACCTATATCCAATCTATTTATACTTTAAACCAGACTACCTTTTATGTATAGTCATAGCTTAACTTGTCAAATATTACCAATAATAAATCCCAATTTGCATCCCATATGATCTGATTCTTATATTTTAGAATATAATCAAGGAGTCAGGGAATGTACTTTACTTTTAAATACCATATGGTTATACCTTGATAGAACCGAATCTCCCTATCCTCCTGGATTCTTACATATATAAAACAAGAAGTGTAAAAAAGACAAAACTTTTTTAGCACATGCGACTAGCAAAGAGTTATGTATATAACATGTGCATATATCAGAAAACCTTTCTCCTTCTTTCCCTTCCCGGCAAGAATAGAAAATAAATATGCACTTCCCTAGACACAAAGTAATTGTCAGTATCTTAGTAGGTTATTTTCTTTCATCAAAAACAGATAACACCTATGTGCCTACTACTGCTTAAAAAATTTGAACAGCATTTCATGTGTTATATGCATTAGTTCTGCCTGTATCCAGCCTGTTTATACTTTAGACCAGGCTGCCTTTTGTGTATAGTCATAAATTAGCTTACCAAAAAAATAGAAAATCCCAGTTCACATTACATGCAATCTAATTTTTATATTTTAAAGTACTTCTATTAAATTAGCTAAGTTGATACCTTATATGTTACCAAGTAATTAACAAAATTTAAATCAGCTATGAATTATATTAGTCAGGGTGTTGGGGATTATACTTTACTTTTATATACAATGTGCTTGTATCTCAGTAAAAACCCAATCTCGCTAACCTTCTAGCTTTTTGCACACCTAAGACAGCAAATGTAAAGAGAACAAAGCCCTTTTTTTCTTCCCCCTTTTTCCTTTTCCTTAGTATGTGTGATATATAGGATATGCGTATAACCAGCAACATTTCCCCATCTCCCCCTCCCAGCAAAATAGAGAGGAGAAGTAAATGTGCACTCCTTTGCAAACCAATTGCTTAACCCTTATGTATTTAAATAAAGGTAAATACTTCACACTTCTTTCCAATTACTAAGAAAAAATCTAATTGCTTGTATTCTGATACTAACTGTGCTGTCTTTTACACATTGATACTTTATGTGCAAGGCCACATTATTCAATTGTTTAGCCTGTTTTAACTTAGATTACTGTATGTTTAGGTGAAATTGGTTACAAATTATAAACATAACACAATGGGGCATATGTATCAAGGTCTGTCGGACCTGATCCGACACTGCAACGCCACCCCCTGCAGACTCACGGCCAATGGGCCCCAGCAGGGGGGTGTCAATCAACCCGATCGTACTCGATCGGGTTGTATTGTGGCGATGTCTGTCCGCCTGCTCAGAGCAGGCGGACAGGTTATGAAGCAGCGGTCTTTGTGACCCCTGCTTCATAACTGCTGTTTCTGGTGAGTCTGCAGGCTCCCCAGAAACACGGGGCATACATATGCCCCAATGTTTCTTATTCACCATAACATTACAATACAATGTATATTGTTTCCCCTAGGACCATTTAGCCTTATACTTTAAATAGAATTTTTACATAAAGGGCCATCATAAAACAATTTACCACTGTTTTCTGTTTCACACCAGTTGAATTATCATTTAACAATACTTTATACATTAAATTCCCTAAGACCAATTAGACTTATACTTATATAACTTTACATAGCAGGTAGCCCGTGGTTAGTTTGCAGCTTTAGTGAACTTAAAGAATATTTTTATAATTTCCTTTCTTTCCTCCTTGCATCAGAAAGATTGAAAAGATGTAAAAAAAAAATCAAAGATAAACAGAGGAGCAAGCAGGCAGTCAATAGCGTTGAAAGAGATTGTTAGCACAAGCAGTTAATATAGCACATGCAGTTCTCTTTTTTTTTTTTTTACCCCTGCTACCTTTTCCTTGAAAGACAATTAGCCTCAGAGTGTCTCTTTCCTTTAGGAGTAACCTGTATGTTCTTCACTTTTATGTTATACGAATGTTATTTTGTGCAAAATTTTGGGCTTATTTCCTCTGATTGAGTGGTTATATTTAAAGAATCTTTCTCTACAAGGGACTTTTTCCAATATTCTGAGCCATTGCTTAAATTAAAATGTACCTTTAACCATGCAGCTCTGTGCAATAGTTATGTCCGAAATTCAGGCTCCGCACTCCTGCTTAGCCTGGCCCGTTTTTTTATTTTTGTATTTTCTTGCGCAGTCTGCCTAGAATATACACGGCAATTCCAGTTGCAGCCTTGGTGTAAACAAATTTAAAATGAGCGAGCTGCTTCTTTCCCAGGTCTGTGGTCTGTCTACCTCTAGGGCCGGCATCCTAGAGTGTCGTATCCTCTACTCCCTCACGCAACACCGGTGGGAGGGGTGAGGGCCAGCAACCAGGCTCACGCTATGCTGTCCCGGCTGGGGAAGCCAGATGATTTCACTAGGGGACAGATAATCCCCGAAATTACACTTGACCTGCTGCGGAGTGTGGCAGCCAAACCACAACAACTATGCCTCAGTCCCAGCGCTCATCCCAGCCCAGAAGGGTCCGTCTCCGATGTCAGTGTCCCCTCTACCACCTCACGCAGCACCGGTGGGAGGGGTAGGGGTCAAGCCGCACACCTTTGCTTCTCCTCAGCGTCAGCGCCAGAGGGTATCGTCTCCTCTGCCCCCTCACGCAGCACCAGTGGGAGGGGTGAGGATCCGTAGCCAGGCTCCAGCGGCCCTGTCTCAGCCAGGGAAACCAGGTACATCCTTTAGGGATCAGGCAATCCCAGTAATTGTGGTTGTCTTGGTGCGGAGCCTGGTAGCTATATCCAGGTAGTTATGCGCTGTACTTCAGCGCTCATCACAAAAAAAGAAAGCAGCCTCCAATGTTAACGTTCCTTCTACCACCTCCACAGCATCGGTGGAAGGGGTAGGGGTCAAGCCTCCAAACTTTTGTTTCCCCTTAGGAGGGAGAAAGGAAATAAGCCCAGAAATAAGCCCAATTTCAGGGGGAGCAAAGAGAGATGAAAGAGGTATAAGGGTGAAAGCAATATGGTGCGATTTATTTGCACCGCTGTGGAGCCGGTATACTGTACTTCTTCAGATAGATGGTCACCCAGGACAAGGGTTTTTCGGCGCAAGTTACCACCAATGACTCAAACGAGAGTTAACAGAGAGAGCTTGCTCAGAGCCTATCCTGCATTCAGTCTCCTCCCCCGGCCGCTACAGCTCCAGAGCATGCAATTTTAAGCAACTTTCTAATTTACTCAGAGAATACAATTTTTTTTTTTTTTTAATCTTAATTTCTTTCATGTAATTAACAAGAGTCCATGAGCTAGTGACGTATGGGATATACATTCCTACCAGGAGGGGCAAAGTTTCCCAAACCTCAAAATGCCTATAAATACACCCCTCACCACACCCACAAATCAGTTTTACAAACTTTGCCTCCAAGGGAGGTGGTGAAGTAAGTTTGTGCTAGATTCTACGTTGATATGCGCTCCGCAGCAAGTTGGAGCCCGGTTTTCCTCTCAGCGTGCAGTGAATGTCAGAGGGATGTGAGGAGAGTATTGCCTATTGAATGCAGTGATCTCCTTCTACGGGGTCTATTTCATAAGGTTCTCTGTTATCGGTCGTAGAGATTCATCTCTTACCTCCCTTTTCAGATCGACGATATACTCTTATATTTACCATTTCCTCTACTGATTCTCGTTTCAGTACTGGTTTGGCTTTCTACAAACATGTAGATGAGTGTCCTGGGGTAAGTAAGTCTTATTTTCTGTGACACTCTAAGCTATGGTTGGGCACTTTATTTATAAAGTTCTAAATATATGTATTCAAACATTTATTTGCCTTGACTCAGAATGTTCAACTTTCCTTATTTCCAGACAGTCAGTTTCATATTTGGGATTATGCTTTAATTATCATATTTTTCTTACCTCAAAAATTTGACTTTTTTCCCTGTGGGCTGTTAGGCTCGCGGGGGCTGAAAATGCTTTATTTTATTGCGTCATTCTTGGCGCGGACTTTTTTGGCGCAAAAATTCATTTCCGTTTCCGGCGTCATACGTGTCGCCGGAAGTTGCGTCATTTTTTGACGTTATTTTGCGCCAAAAATGTCGGCGTTCCGGATGTGGCGTCATTTTTGGCGCCAAAAGCATTTAGGCGCCAAATAATGTGGGCGTCTTATTTGGCGCCAAAAAATATGGGCGTCGCTTTTGTCTCCACATTATTTCAGTCTCATTTTTCATTTGCTTCTGGTTGCTAGAAGCTTGATGTTTGGCATTTTTTTCCCATTCCTGAAACTGTCTTATAAGGAATTTGATCTATTTTGCTTTATATGTTGTTTTTTCTCTTACATATTGCAAGATGTCTCACGTTGCATCTGAGCCAGAAGATACTACAGGAAAACCTCTGCCTGCTGGATCTACCAAAGCTAAGTGTATCTGCTGTAAACTTTTGGTAGCTATTCCTCCAGCTGTTGTTTGTATTAAATGTCATGACAAACTTGTTAATGCAGATAATATTTCCTTTAGTGATGTACCATTGCCTGTTGCAGTTCCCTCAACATCTAAGGTGCAGAATGTTCCTGATAACATAAGAGATTTTGTTTCTGAATCCATAAAGAAGGCTTTGTCTGTTATTTCTCCTTCTAGTAAACGTAAAAAGTCTTTTAAATCTTCTCTCTCTACAGATGAATTTTTAAATGAACACCATCATTCTGATTCTTTGGACTCTTCTGGTTCAGAGGATTCTGTGTCAGAGATTGATGCTGATAAATCTTCATATTTATTTAAGATGGAATTTATTCGCTCTTTACTTAAAGAAGTACTAATTGCTTTAGAAATAGAGGATTCTAGTCCTCTTGATACTAATTCTATACGTTTGGATAAGGTTTTTAAAGCTCCTGCGGTTATTCCAGAAGTCTTTCCTGTTCCTAATGCTATTTCTGCAGTAATTGCTAAGGAATGGGATAGATTGGGTAATTCATTTACTCCTTCTAAACGTTTTAAGCAATTATATCCTGTTCCGCCTGACAGATTAGAATTTTGGGACAAAATCCCTAAAGTTGATGGGGCTATTTCTACCCTTGCTAAACGTACTACCATTCCTACATCAGATGGTACCTCGTTTAAGGATCCTTTAGATAGAAAAATTGAATCTTTTCTAAGAAAAGCTTATCTATGTTCAGGTAATCTTCTTAGACCTGCTATATCATTGGCTGATGTTGCTGCAGCTTCAACTTTTTGGTTGGAAACTCTAGCGCAACAAGTAACAAATCGTGATTCTCATGATATTATTATTCTTCTCCAGCATGCTAATAATTTCATCTGTGATGCCATTTTTGATATTATTAGAGTTGATGTTAGATTTATGTCTCTGGCTATCTTAGCCAGAAGAGCTTTATGGCTTAAGACTTGGAATGCTGATATGGCTTCTAAATCAACTCTACTTTCCATTTCTTTCCAGGGAAATAAATTATTTGGTTCTCAGTTGGATTCTATTATTTCAACTGTTACTGGTGGGAAAGGAACTTTTTTACCACAGGATAAAAAGTCTAAAGGTAAAAACAGGGCTAACAATCGTTTTCGTTCCTTTCGTTTCAACAAAGAACAAAAGCCTGATCCTTCGTCCTCAGGAGCAGTTTCAGTTTGGAAACCATCTCCAGTCTGGAATAAATCCAAGCCTGCTAGAAAGGCAAAGCCTGCTTCTAAGTTCACATGAAGGTACGGCCCTCATTCCAGTTCAGCTGGTAGGGGGCAGGTTACGTTTTTTCAAAGAAATTTGGATCAGTTCTGTTCACAATCTTTGGATTCAGAACATTGTTTCAGAAGGGTACAGAATTGGTTTCAAGATGAGACCTCCTGCAAAGAGATTTTTTCTTTCCCATGTCCCAGTAAATCCAGTGAAAGCTCAAGCATTTCTGAATTGTGTTTCAGATCTAGAGTTGGCTGGAGTAATTATGCCAGTTCCAGTTCCGGAACAGGGGATGGGGTTTTATTCAAATCTCTTCATTGTACCAAAGAAGGAGAATTCCTTCAGACCAGTTCTGGATCTAAAATTATTGAATCGTTATGTAAGGATACCAACGTTCAAGATGGTAACTGTAAGGACTATATTGCCTTTTGTTCAGCAAGGGAATTATATGTCCACAATAGATTTACAGGATGCATATCTGCATATTCCGATTCATCCAGATCATTATCAGTTCCTGAGATTCTCTTTTCTAGACAAGCATTACCAATTTGTGGCTCTACCGTTTGGCCTTGCTACAGCTCCAAGAATTTTCACAAAGATTCTCGGTGCCCTTCTGTCTGTAATCAGAGAACAGGGTATTGTGGTATTTCCTTATTTGGACGATATCTTGGTACTTGCTCCGTCTTTACATTTAGCAGAGTCTCATACGAATCGACTTGTGTTGTTTCTTCAAGATCATGGTTGGAGGATCAATTTACCAAAAAGTTCTTTGATTCCTCAAACAAGGGTAACCTTTCTGGGTTTCCAGATAGATTCAGTGTCCATGACTTTGTCTTTAACAGACAAGAGACGTCTAAAATTGATTACAGCCTGTCGAAACCTTCAGTCTCAATCATTCCCTTCGGTAGCCTTATGCATGGAAATTCTAGGTCTTATGACTGCTGCATCGGACGCGATCCCCTTTGCTCGTTTTCACATGCGACCTCTTCAGCTCTGTATGCTGAACCAATGGTGCAGGGATTACACGAAGATATATCAATTAATATCTTTAAAACCGATTGTTCGGCACTCTCTAACGTGGTGGACAGATCACCATCGTTTAATTCAGGGGGCTTCTTTTGTTCTTCCGACCTGGACTGTAATTTCAACAGATGCAAGTCTCACAGGTTGGGGAGCTGTGTGGGGATCTCTGACGGCACAAGGAGTTTGGGAATCTCAGGAGGTGAGATTACCGATCAATATCTTGGAACTCCGTGCAGTTTTCAGAGCTCTTCAGTTTTGGCCTCTTCTGAAGAGAGAATCGTTCATTTGTTTTCAGACAGACAATGTCACAACTGTGGCATACATCAATCATCAAGGAGGGACTCACAGTCCTCTGGCTATGAAAGAAGTATCTCGAATTTTGGTTTGGGCGGAATCCAGCTCCTGTCTAATCTCTGCGGTTCATATCCCAGGTGTAGACAATTGGGAAGCGGATTATCTCAGTCGCCAAACGTTGCATCCGGGCGAATGGTCTCTTCACCCAGAGGTATTTCTTCAGATTGTTCAAATGTGGGGGCTCCCAGAGATAGATCTGATGGCCTCTCATCTAAACAAGAAACTTCCCAGGTATCTGTCCAGATCCCGGGATCCTCAGGCGGAGGCAGTGGATGCATTATCACTTCCTTGGAAGTATCATCCTGCCTATATCTTTCCGCCTCTAGTTCTTCTTCTAAGAGTAATCTCCAAGATTCTGAGGGAATGCTCGTTTGTTCTGCTAATAGCTCCGGCATGGCCTCACAGGTTTTGGTATGCGGATCTTGTCCGGATGGCATCTTGCCAACCATGGACTCTTCCGTTAAGACCAGACCTTCTGTCTCAAGGTCCTTTTTTCCATCCGGATCTGAAATCCTTAAATTTAAAGGTATGGAGATTGAACGCTTGATTCTTGGTCATAGAGGTTTCTCTGACTCCGTGATTAATACTATGTTACAGGCTCGTAAATCTGTATCTCGAGAGATATATTATAGAGTCTGGAAGACTTATATTTCTTGGTGTCTTTCTCATCATTTTTCTTGGCATTCTTTTAGAATACCGAGAATTTTACAGTTTCTTCAGGATGGTTTAGATAAGGGTTTGTCCGCGAGTTCTTTGAAAGGACAAATCTCCGCTCTTTCTGTTCTTTTTCACAGAAAGATTGCTATTCTTCCTGATATTCATTGTTTTGTACAAGCTTTGGTTCGTATAAAACCTGTCATTAAGTCAATTTCTCCTCCATGGAGTTTGAATTTGGTTTTGGGAGCTCTTCAAGCTCCTCCGTTTGAACCTATGCATTCATTGGACATTAAATTACTTTCTTGGAAAGTTTTGTTCCTTTTGGCCATCTCTTCTGCTAGAAGAGTTTCTGAATTATCTGCTCTTTCGTGTGAGTCTCCTTTTCTGATTTTTCATCAGGATAAGGCGGTGTTGCGAACTTCTTTTGAATTTTTACCTAAAGTTGTGAATTCCAACAACATTAGTAGAGAAATTGTGGTTCCTTCATTATGTCCTAATCCTAAGAATTCTAAGGAGAAATCATTGCATTCTTTGGATGTTGTTAGAGCTTTGAAATATTATGTTGAAGCTACGAAATCTTTCCGTAAGACTTCTAGTTTATTTGTTATCTTTTCCGGTTCTAGGAAAGGCCAGAAAGCTTCTGCCATTTCTTTGGCATCTTGGTTGAAATCTTTAATTCATCTTGCCTATGTTGAGTCGGGTAAAATTCCGCCTCAAAGAATTACAGCTCATTCTACTAGGTCAGTTTCTACTTCCTGGGCGTTTAGGAATGAAGCTTCGGTTGACCAGATCTGCAAAGCAGCAACTTGGTCCTCTTTGCATACTTTTACTAAATTCTACCATTTTGATGTATTTTCTTCTTCTGAAGCAGTTTTTGGTAGAAAAGTTCTTCAGGCAGCGGTTTCAGTTTGAATCTTCTGCTTATGTTTTTTGTTAAACTTTATTTTGGGTGTGGATTATTTTCAGCAGGAATTGGCTGTCTTTATTTTATCCCTCCCTCTCTAGTGACTCTTGTGTGGAAAGATCCACATCTTGGGTAGTCATTATCCCATACGTCACTAGCTCATGGACTCTTGTTAATTACATGAAAGAAAACATAATTTATGTAAGAACTTACCTGATAAATTCATTTCTTTCATATTAACAAGAGTCCATGAGGCCCACCCTTTTTTGTGGTGGTTATGATTTTTTTGTATAAAGCACAATTATTCCAATTCCTTATTTTATATGCTTCGCACTTTTTTTCTTATCACCCCACTTCTTGGCTATTCGTTAAACTGATTTGTGGGTGTGGTGAGGGGTGTATTTATAGGCATTTTGAGGTTTGGGAAACTTTGCCCCTCCTGGTAGGAATGTATATCCCATACGTCACTAGCTCATGGACTCTTGTTAATATGAAAGAAATGAATTTATCAGGTAAGTTCTTACATAAATTATGTTTTTTATTAGTTTTTTCAAAGACATCAGGGTACAACAAAACCAACCATAAACCATAATCTGGTGTACATATGGTATATAACTCGCTACAAATTAAATATTCTGCGCTAGTACCATCTGTTGGATATGCTGGGTGAATCTAATCTAAAGCAACTAGATTAGTTTGCACACAATACATTTTTGTTAAATATTTCAGAGTGTTAGGTGCTTGGAAATTTCCCGGCACCTTTACTTTCCAGCAATCCAAGACCACCACAAAAAAAAAAAAAAAAAAAAAAAAACCCAAAAAAGAAAACGAAGAAATATTAATTTTTCTCTTCCCTTCCTCCCCCACTCCCTCCCCCTCCCCTCCACGCCAGGCCCACGTTACCAAATACCCAAGAGAACTATTTCCGAGTTTTGAAATGGGTTTATCATAATCTCTATTTCGTTTGGCGAGAAACTTTTAATAAATTTTGACCATTTATTAAAGAATGCGACAATCTCGCCCTCTGCATTTAATTCTGTGGCCAGTTGTTCTATCCTATATTGCTTTTTGAGATAGTTTTTGACTTCATTTACTGTGGGGATAAATCTTGATTTCCATTTTTTGAAGATCAGATTTCTTGCTGCAAGAAGTACCAGATTTGATATCTTGGCATCTCTAAAATCCTCCTTGTTGTTAATCAAAAAGATAATATTTAACGGGGAGAGTTTTAGAGGTTTAATTTTTACCACTTTCACTACCAAAAACTCTAGTTTATACCAGAATTGTTCTATTTTTGGGCAAGACCATATCATATGCAGTAAATCAGCAACTAATAGGCTACATTTTGGGCATTTCTTAAAATCAGCATTATTCCACCTAAATGCTTTGTCTGGTGTATAGTAGATCTGATATATGAGTTTAGTATGGGACTCTCTCCATGTTTCAGATATCGTAGAATTATGTAATAGCGAAAAGGATTTCGCAATATGCGTATCCTTATCTATGCTCATAGATAGATAGTCCGACCATTTTTGAGCTAATTTTTCAACATTACTATTACCCTTCTGTAAATTCAGGAGGGCATACCATGGGGATATGGAGACACGGCCAGCCCTAATCAGGGCCGGCCATGACTCCAACCTTCCCCACGACCACTTCCACTCAAACTGAGCAAGCAGCTGACATGTGTAGTGCCTAGCTTGAAGATATGCAAAGAAATCTTGATTGTTGAGATTAAATTCTTCTTTCAGTTCTTGAAAAGATTTAATAATTCCTGACTCTGTATGATGAAGCTGTGCAACCTGACTAAGTCCTTGCTCTTGCCATTTTTTCAAGTGCAGAGCCTGGGACCCCTCCTGAAATTCTATGTTGCCTATAAAGATTTGATACCTGGGAATACTGGTATTTATTCCCAGAAGTGTGCCTATTTTCTTCCAAGCCTGAATTATTACATGAATAGTTTTGAAATTTCTCACTAATTTAGGTATTAAGTGAGGTGGTGTATGTAAGAGAGATACTGTCTTTAAAGGGAATATTAGGCTATTTTCTAACCCATTATCCGTAAAATAATCCGCTTCTGCCACCCAATCTGCCGCAGTACGACCCAGAAAAACCAGGTTATAAAGATAGAGATTTGGGAGAGCTAATCCCGCAAATTGCTTTGCCAGATATAATCTTTGCAGAGCAACTCTAGGTTTCCTTGACTGCCATATGAATTTCCTTAGTGCGACATTGAATTTCTTGCTATCTTGCGTTTTTATAAAGATCGGAAGGTTCTGAAGAGTATATAATATTTTTGGCAAAATTATCATTTTGTATAGGGCAACACGCCCCGAAAGAGATACAGGTAAATTCTGCCAATCTCTCATGAGTGAAATTGCGCGTGTAAAAATTGGGGTAAGATTTAGAGAATACCATTCCCGAGGATCTGCAGAGATATTAATCCCCAAATATCGGAATGATTTCAGAACCGTCTTAAATGGATGATTTAAAAATGACGTGCCTGTCTTCCTTAACCACAGCAGTTCAGTTTTTTGTTTGTTCATTTTATACCCTGCGAATTGGCCAAATTGTTCAATTATATTGAGAATTATTGGGATATTCCTGGGAGTGTTAGAGACATAGACAAGCAGATCATCCGCATAGAGAGACACTTTCAGCTCCTGTTTATTAATCTTAATGCCTTCAATGTATTTTCTAATCTTTATAGCCAATGGTTCAATTGCCAAATCGAATAACAAAGGAGAGAGCGGGCAGCCCTGTCTTGTACCCTGTTCTAAGCATATAGACTGTGACTCCTGCCCATGTATAACTAATTTAGATGTTGGCTGCCTACATAGATTGTTTACCAGGTTTAGAAATTTATCTTGAAATCCAAATTGTTTTAGTGAGGTTAGAATATGATCATGGCTGACTCGATCAAACGCCTTCTCGGCGTCGATCGCTATAATCGCCGCGTCGGATATACTTTCTGCTAACTTCGTTTCACTGTTCTTAAAGTAGTCAATAGATAGGAGGAGTTGCCTAATTTTTGATGAGGAGCTTCTTTTTACGAGAAACCCCACCTGGTCTTTATGAATTACTTCCCCCAAGCCTCTTTGCATTCTCTTTGCCATGATTGAAGCGAATATTTTGTAATCCGTGTTCAATAGTGCGATAGGTCTGTAGGACTCTCTGCACTGTGGATCTTTATCAGCTTTGGGTATTAATATAGTATGAGATGCTAAGAAGCTGGGGGGTATTAAATTATTCTGTTGGAAAAGATAATTAAAAAGAATCGTCAATTGCGGAGTGATTGCTTTACTTAAACTTTTATAGAATTCATTTGGCAACGAATCAGGACCCGGGGCTTTATCTTTTTTCAGGCTTTGAATTACTTGACTTACTTCCAGCTCTGTTATTGGAGCATTTAGCCCTAAATTAAATTCGGAGGACACTTTCATAGGAGAAATGTCTTTCCAAAAGCTCTCTTTTATGTCCACGTTTACTGGATTCGCCGCATAAATTGCTTTGTAATATAAAAAAAAGATTCAGAAATTTCTTCCGCTGAGGTAAATAATGTATTATTAATTTGTATGGTTTCCACTGTTTTAGAAGATCTTGAATTTTTTACCAGTTTAGCCAATAGTTTGCCTGATTTGTTGCCAAATTTGTAAAAATTAGATTGATATCTAAGATCTGCTTGAGTTGCGTTAAGAAGTAAGAGGGTATCTCTTTCTTCTTTGGCTTTGATATAATTTCTCCAGTTCTCATTGGACGAAATATTTATATACCTGTTATAAGCATTGATTACTGTATTAATAACTTGTCTTTCCCTCAGACAGGTTTTTCTCTTAATATTTGCCATATAAGCAATTATGTCCCCCCTCAGTACCGCTTTCGCTGTTTCCCACAGTATCAAAGGACTCGCCACTGAGTCTTTGTTGTTTCGAATATATTCCTCCCATCTTTCTTCTAACCACTCTCTAAATTTTGCATTCTTGTCCAGATACTTAGGATAATAAAACACCTGTCTTTTGATGCCAAGCTTTGAGGCTGAAATGTTTAATGTAATAGGAGCATGATCGGATAATAGAATTTCGGGTATATGTGCACTGGCCCCCATGTGGTAGAGGCTGTCATTGATTAACATCAGATCAATTCTTGATAAAGATTTGGTTGTTTTAGAACAGCATGTATATTTTCTAGAGTCAGGGTTTTGAACCCTCCAGATATCTCTAACTGCTAGATTTCGCGTAATAGATTTGAATATTTTATTTTCCAATTTGTCTTTTTTGTTTATCTTTTGTTTTACACCATATCTCAATCTATCTATTGGGGCTTGTGGGGTCATATTGAAGTCCCCTGCTATGACTAAGTGACCTTCCGCTATTTGCAGGATTTTAGCCTGGAGAGAGTCCCAGAACCCATACTCAATTATATTTGGTGCATACAAGTTGCATATAGTGAAAATTGAGTTGACAATTTTTAATTTTAAAATTATAAACCTGCTGTCTGGGTCTATCAGAGTGTCTAGTTTTTCGTAGGTTAGCTTCTTACCAATCAGGATTGCAACCCCCTTACTCCTATTAGCTGAAGGGGCAAAAATACATTCCGCCACCCAGGAGGATTTCAATTTTAACGATTCCTCTGCGTTCAAGTGTGTTTCCTGGAGTAGCGCTATCAAGGACTTGGTTTTTTGTAAGTGTGTCAAGATTGTTTTTCGTTTGATGGGAGATGTAATCCCTCCAATATTCCATGACGTGATTTTAATATCTTTATTCCTAAGATTATTCATGTATCTTTACAAGGGGGAGTGGATATACACAGGTGATCCTTATACTCTCTAGAGCCCGAGCAGGAGGGGAGGGAGGGGGCGAGAAAGCCAAGGGATAGAGAAGAGAAGGAAAAAAAAAAAAAATTAAACCCTTTATCATCCTTAGTGAAATTGACACAATCCTTATTTTTTACAATAGATTTAACAATTAGCCCCATGTTCCACTATCTTTTTCTCAGCGTCAGCTGCTGAATAAAAAAAAAAACGTTTGACCATCGTGTGTGAGTCTAAGTTTGGCTGGATATATAACCGTAGCTTGCCAGCCCATCTTCAGCATCCTACCACAGACCAGAGAGAGCTCCTTCCTCTTTGTGGAGGTTTCTATAGCGAAATCTTGAAATAACAAAATTTTATTCCCATTGTAAAAAATGGGTTGGTGTTTTCGGTAAGCTTGAAGAAGTAATACTTTATTCTGATAGTTCAGGATTTTTTTGCGATAATTGGTCTGGATCTGGTGACATTGGTTGAAGAATCAGGAGCCCTCCCCAGCCTGTGCACTCTTTCAATAGCGATGCTTGTTTGCGCTGGGGGGATTTTTAACAGTTGTGGTAAGGTGTGTGTCATCACCTGCATGAGCTCATCCTGCCTAACTGATTCTGGAATACCAATAATTCTGAGGTTGTTCCTCCTCCTTGATCTATTTTCTAAATCTTCTACCTTAGCTTTTAATTTCAGGATCTCAGATTGGTGATCTTCAAGCTTAGAAAAATAACCATTTGACATATCCTCCAGATCTGAGATTCTCTGTTCTGCCTCTTGGATTCTTTTTGAAAATTGTCTGACCTCTACGGTCAGTAGGGAGATATCTTGTCTGATTTCATTTTTCAGTAAGTCAAATTTCGGGGTGATAGCTTCTAATATGTTTGCAACAAGATTTGTTTTGTTTAGAGTCGTTAGATTTTGGGGGTTCGATGGTGTAGGATCTATAGGTGTATCTGCCGGCGTCCCCGGCAAGATTTTATTCTTACGGTCCTTGTTCCTGGCGGCCATACCCGGAGTGTTTTTCCCCGTGAGTGAAGGTGAAGTGATATATTTATCCATACACAACCAAGGAAGTGTACTAAAAATTACGTGCAATAAACGCTGAGTGGATTAAGTGGTTAGGGAGTGTGCCCTGCTATGAGGGAGGTGTTTTAGTGAGGGGAAGAGAAAAAAAAAAAGGGGAGAGAAGTGCTTAGAAAGTGGGGTGCCAAAGGCACGTGCCTATCAGAAGGGATGCCAGAAAAGGTGATAAATAAAAGAGGGGAGCCAAAAACCAACTAGCCTCTACAAAAATACAGTGCAAGTGAAATAGGGTGGAATAGTGACCAAGAATTCCCTTAATTTTTAAGACCGGGAAAACCAGTGAACGAATTACAGTCTGGTGCCACAAGACAAGGACCAGAATTGCCACCACTAATAACCTAAATCTAAGCTAAATGATTTTCTATGTTACTCTTAATGTTAAGCTAACAGAAGCAGTTGAATTCAAGGAAAACTAATCATTAGTAATCAGCAAGAAAAAATTACTGTAAGAAGCAGTATAGATAGGGTTAATTTTAGATGCCTTGAACTTATTCTGGGTCACTTTAGTACTTTTACTAAGCACTTAACCTCGGCCTTAGAATAGGATGATTCAGTTTTGTACCAAATAATGCTGGATTAATAAATGCTTGATGCTATTTCGTCTCACACAGCTCCGTTAGGAACAAATGACCTACCGATAAAAAATGCTTAATACACTCAGGAAGTAGCCTTAGAAATTAAAGCTGACTTAATTTTAACTTGCCTCTTGGAACAATTAATTATTTATGTACCTGTGCAGGATCATGTGCTTTTGGTTCTATATCTACCTTTCCACAGTTGTACCATTCAGAGAAAAGAAAAAAAAAAAAGAAAAAAAAGGAGAGAAAGAGGAAAGAAAAGGAGTTCAGGGAAAAAAAAAGACCAGCAATTTCTTTCCTCTTTTTCCCTACATCATTCAGGCAGGAACAAGCAATTTAAGCCTTACAAATGCCCAACAATATTGTTATCAACTTATAAAAAAAATGTTACTTCTTGATACCAGCAAATATTAAACGGTAGTGAAAACAAGACCAATTCCCATGAATCTCACAGGAAGCAATTTCTACCCAAACAACTGAGCTGGGGCTTAAATCTCAGCTCTTGTATAGGCTACAGCTGCTGTGTGCAGCAGAACAATAACCGGTTTCAAAGCCAGCTTCCATTCAAGTTGCCAGCTAGCTCCTAAGCCCCCAATCCCGCTGGCAATAGTTAGTCTCTTTAGTGTCCAGAGAGCAGGAAGGAGAAAGAAGGAAGGGGAAAACAAAAGTCAGAATAATTGTTCATGAGTTAAATAAAATCCACCATTTAACAGAAATTTGTTGAAAAACTGCAAAAACAAAGTTAAATCAGTTGTGCCTCAGCAGGATAAGGCAGATTCAAAAAGTTCAGCAATTCAAGCTTTGATTTCTTATTTTAATTGTCTCTCTCCCCACTTCTTCCCCTTTCAGGGCTTAATCAACCAGGGCTTAAGCCAAAGTTCCTGTGCCCAGTAGTGAGTTCCAGCCCTTAGATTAGCTATTGGCTTATCCCCAGCTTCCCTTCTCGGCAACAAGCGTGTGAAAACACAGGGGCCACCAACCCACACTCACCCGTCTTCACTGCGCGGCTCTGTGTCTGTAGCTGGACCAGTGGCTAGGATTAATCAGCTCAGATTTTAAGGGTAATACTGGTCTTTTTTCCCCCTGGTCATCGGCTTATCTTGCAGCAGCTACCTCGCAACATCGGTGGGGTAGATCCGTCGCTGCTTGTGGGGGTAAGATCCCTTTGAAGGTGCCTCTCGCGGGAGCCAGGGTTAACCAGGGCTTGCGTTGTTCAATCCCCACTCGCAGCACCGGTGGGTGGGGAGAACAGCTGATCTTGCAGAGCCTCGTTTCAGGTGCCGGCACCGCTCCAGCTGGGTGCTTTCAGTTTACCCAAGCCTCGTTGACCTTTCCAGTTCGGTAGTTAGATTGGGTGAGTTGTGGGTGGTCGCCACTGTGGTAGGGCTGTGAATATATACAATGTCTCTGGGCTGCTTACCCCATTTCGATGGCAGCATTGAGAGTGGGAAGCCCGCCTTCTGGTTTTCCTGTATCCTCCATCAGGAATGGAGCTTACCTAATAGACTGCCAAACAAAGTAAGCTCTTGGTGGGTCAGATCTTATTTAGCGCAGTTGGAAACTTGCTCTACCGGGGTAGCACAGATGGAATACTTTTTTTTTTCTTGTGCTGTAGCAAGGCTTTCCCAGGTCTAGGGGAGAGCCAGGCGCGCAAAAGAAAAGCTGCCTAGGATCAAGCTACAGGGTGTGGTAGCCTGGAGCACACTCTCTTACTCCAAACTCCTCCTCTTCCCCTAGCAGAGCCAGAGAATACAATTTTAAACAACTTTCTAATTTACTTCTATTATTTAATTTGCTTTCTTCTCTTGTTATCCTTTACTGTAAGGTTTATCTAGGCAAGCTCAGGAGCAGCAGATAACCTAGGTTCTAGCTGTTGATTGGTGGCTGGATATATTTACCGATTGTCATTGGCTCACCCATGTGTTCAACTAGAAACCAGTAGTGCACTGACTGCTGCTACTTCAACAAATTATACCAAGAGAATTAAACAAATTAGATAATAGAAGTAAATTAAAAAGTTGTTTAAAATTGTATCCTGTATCTGAATCATGAAAGAAAAGTTTTGGGTTTCATGTCCCTTTAAGGTAAAGCACATTAGAAGCAGTAAGCAAAAGCATTCTTATTGGCTGTACTGTCTACTATAGTAACAAGATAGTAGGTAAAGTAGTACTAATGGTAAGTACCTATAGGGGCCAAATATTTTTGTAATCAACAAGCACCTGTTAGGGGGGCAATATAGCACTAAAGAGACTCATAGAAAAAAAAAAGTCTGTAGCAAAAAATAGTGCTTTACCCCTACAATTATAAAGGAAAAATTCTCACTGAATAATACAGGAACGATTTTTAACCATTCATACTTTATCTTTATTGGTTTAACTATTCAATCATACACGTTTATAAACACCTAAACTCTCTAGATATCAATATATAGGATAGGTGTGTGAATAATACCTCTGAGAATCATGTATGTAGATGTGAAACATTGTAATTGGTTTGTATAATATCAAGCAGTTAGAGACAAACAATATCTTTTGTAGCCGGCTATTAATAAATTAAGAAATAATGCTGTAACAAGAGGACCTGTTAATATGTGGGATGTCAGATTATGAGATTAAAGCTATCTAGCTAATACTCTATCTTTAATTATAAAGTCCTTGCTTGCACAGTTAACTTTAGCACAGTTAACTTTAGCACAGCTGCTCACTGTAATAGATTCTGTCTGCTTAAACTCTCTAGATATCAATATATAGCAAAGGTGTGTGAATAATACCTCTGAGAATCATGTATCTAGATGTGAAACATTGTACTTGATTTGTATAATATCACGTTTATAAGCACCTAAACTCTCTAGATATCAATATATAGCATAGGTGTGTGAATAATATCTCTGAGAATCATGTATGTAGATGTGAAACATTGTAATTGGTTTGTATAATATCAAGCAGTTAGATACAAACAATATCTTTTGTAGCCGGCTATTAATAAATTTAGAAATAATGCTGTAACAAGAGGACCTGTTAATATTTGAGATGTCAGATTGCGAGATTAAAGCTATTAGCTAATACTCTATCTGTAATTATAAAGCCCTTGCTTGCACAGTTAACTTTAGCACAGCTGTTCAGTGTACCGTAACCCCTCTGAGGAAGCATGAGAGAAACATGTGTCAGGGGTCTGGCTTCAGAGAGTTCATACTCTAATTTTTTAACCTCTTACTCCTTATAATAATTGTTGATTGCTAATAGCTTGTAAATGTGTGTTATATTCTGAGATCAGACTTTAGGCTATGATACTGAAACAAGACAGTTAAACGTTAATCTAGCCCCCGCTATAGAAGGGGCTTAAGCAGACTATTGCACTGAACAGCTGTGCTAAAGATAACTGTGCAAGCAAGGACTTTATAATTACAGATAGAGTATTAGCTAGATAGCTTTAATCTCGCAATCTGACATCCCACCTGTTAACAGGTCCTCTTGTTACAGCATTATTTCTGAATTTATTAATAGCTGGCTACAAAAAATATTCATCTTAATTACAAGTTGTGCGTTCATGTTTTAATGCTTAAAAAATGGTAATTTCAGCGTTAAAACAGCACTGCAGCCATTACAAGTCTTGTCGGTATAGCTGTACTGCAAGCCTTTGAGCCTGTAACGCAACATCAGTCCCGCACACATAAAAATTACGTTTTTTTTCATGGGACTTCCATTGCACAGCCATTACGAGTTTTGCGGTGAGACTAAAAAGCTTGCGTTGCAGCCTATAAAGACAAGATCCGTTCCACAATCTGAAAGCAGTAGTTATGAGTTTTACGCTACAAAACTGTTACATAAAACTCTTAACTAAACTGCTACAAAGTACACTAACACCCATAAACTACCTATTAACCCCTAAACCAAAGCCCTCCCGCATGGCAAATACTATATTAAAGTTATTAACCCCTAATCCGACATCGCCGCCACTAATAAAATTTATTAACCCCTATTCCGCCGCTCCCCGACATTGTCACCACTATAATAAAGTTATTAACCCCTAAACCACCGTCCTCCCGCATCGCAAACACTATTTAAATATTATTAACCCTAATCTGCCATCCGCCCACATCGCCTCCACAATACTAAAGTTATTAAGCCCTATTCCATCGCCACTATAATAAACCTATTAACCCCTAAACCACAAGCCCCTCCACAACAAAATATACTAAATTAAACTATTAACCCCTAAACCGAAAGCCCCCCACATTGCAATAAACTAATTTAAACTAGTAACCCCTAAACCTAACGCCCCCCCTAATTTTATATTAAAATTACAATTTCCCTATCTCACATTAAATTAAAACTTACCTGTCAAATTAAAAAACTAAGTTTAAACTAACAATTAAACTAATATAACTATTAAACTAAAATTAAACTAACTACCAATTAAATAAAACTAAAATACACATTAAAAAAACACTACTATAAAAATTACACACTATCTAATTACACAAAATAAAAAATTCTAAATTGCAAAAAATAACAAACACCTAATTACGAAAAATAACAAACGAAATGATCAAAAATAAAGAATTACACCTAATCTAATAGCCCTATCAAAATAAAAAAGCCCACAAAAAAAAAAATAGGATGAGAGCTACTGAAATCCTATTGGCTGTTCAAAACAGCCAATAGGATGAGAGCTTCTGAAATTCTATTGGCTGTTCAAATAAGCCAATAGAATTTCAGTAGCTCTCATCCTATTGGCTGATTTGAATTTCCAAAATCAAATCAGCCATTAGGAATACAAGGGACGCCATTTTCAATGGCGTACCTTGCATTGAATATTCAGTATGCGGCGACCGTATAAAGAGGATGCTCCAGGAGGCTTCCGGTGGGCGGGCAAGGAGTAAGCAGCTTGTTTCAGAGCTCCGTCATTCCATTCAATGCTTTTGGAGTTTTTCACAGGCTTCAATTAAGTGAATCAAGACCTGGGCATATTAGTCTTTGACAGGATCGTGTCTAGACAACTTTTTGGCCGGAGAAAACCATCTCTCCCCCACGGAAGGACCGACAAGCAAGCGAGTAGGCGCGGAGGTGTACTCCACAGGTGGCCATATTGGCGCGAAAAAAAAAGGGGACCGAGTATACCCGACAGACCACATCAAACTGTGATAGCGGTGGAGAGAGGCGGCAATTGGGAGGAAGAGAAGATAGGCACAGACCAAACTGCACTGCCTTAAAGCCCCAGCCCAACATTTTGCATAGATGAAGAGGTGAGAACTGTGTGCCGGGAGCGCAACGTGGGGGGCCGCAATCCTCTAATTATCCCCACTCTGAGCTTCTCACGAGCGGCAGTATACCGGTCCCGCCGAGAAAACTGAGCACCGGGATCGATCTGACCTAGCTGACAAGGGAGCCAAACGGAGCTGACCGGCCTCCTCAACAACTTTGCTGACAACACAGCGGTGAGGCCCCGACTCCTGTGACACCATCCTAACAGCAGTTTTGCTCACCATCATTTGCCAAGCTTGAAGTCGTAGCTGTTGTGTGCCAGGGGGAGAAAAAGGCAGAGGGGAAGAGCCATTAACCCTGACACTTGAGATCCATCCGGGGCCGGAGGAGCTGGTAAGATACAGGGCACCTAGCCCCAGCTGCACATTACATACACCCAGCTCATACAGTCCGGTATAAGGACGTGGGGACTCACTGCTGCCCGCACACGTAGTGTGTTCTGACTCTTAGTGGGTCTGGAGTGGTGGGACACAAGCTGACTCAACTCTGCCACAGACCACCTGATTGGGCTTGTTTGGGGAACTGTGCACAGAGACTTTGAGCGGAGTGCTTTGCACATTGAGAGACACGCTGTAAAAGATCCCCACAGGAACACTTGACTTGATATTGGATAATACAGGCCTGGCCTGATTACTTCCCCAAACAGCATCCTGCTCCAACACTAGACAGTGCACGAACCACAAGCAGAGTGCTACAGTTACACTTGTTTTTCTCTGACTTATTGCTGAACCCATTCTAAATTTGTGTACTACCTGCTTGTGAATAGGCTTGTGGACTGAACACTGTATTGATATCTGTTAGATTTGATGTGCAAAGGGATCTAATTTTTCTGTCTTTTGTTTTTTTTTTTTTTTTTTCTGTACCAGCAATCTATTGTTTCTGACTTGTCTCTGGAAGAGTAAGGAGGGATTAATTATCTGAAGTGAAACACAGGGTTGCTTGGGGTACACTAACAGGAGCCAAATAGAGTGAGTGGTACAATATAAGCCCTTTTTTGCACATAGCACCCTCTATTCTCTAACATATGTATCACAAGTGCGTTCTATCTTTTTATGGATAAATTTTTAGAACCCTCAAGAATGTCTGGGAGAGGTAAGACGGGGGAAAAAAAGGCAAAAAGCAATGCCGAGCACACCTCTACTACACCTAAAAACACTGACACCCCGCCTGAGCTAGCGGAATCTCACGCTATAGTACAGCAACTAACATCACTCTTTATGCCTAAAATGGACAATATTCAGAGAGGTGTAGACATCTTAGCGGGTGAGGTTAAACAGATAACAGCTCGCTTTAATGAGGTAGAAGAGAGAGTCTCAGAGTTAGAAAACTTTAATGTTTCACACACAAGAAAAGTAGAGGACCTGACACACCAAAATCAAATCCTGTATCAACGCCTAGAGGACCTAGAAAATAGGTCCAGGCGGAACAATGTTCGCCTCCTGGGCCTGCCTGAGACGGTCAAA
Source organism: Bombina bombina (assembly GCF_027579735.1). NCBI lineage: Eukaryota > Metazoa > Chordata > Amphibia > Anura > Bombinatoridae > Bombina > Bombina bombina. The sequence continues at coordinate 1,315,403,499 of NC_069500.1, forward strand.
CCAGCAGACATCATACACTTTGTTGAGCATGACCTGGCATCTTTACTGGGTATTGCATCGGGCATAATGAGAGGTAGTGTAGAAAGGGCGCACAGGGTGGGACCAGAAAGGCAAAATCCTAGAGAAGGTCAGCCCCCCAGACAAGTAATGATAAAATTCTTGCATTTCCAGGTAAAAGTTCAGGTACTACGAGCATATCGTAGGCTCCCCTCCTTGATGTTTGATAACTCAAAACTCCTACTCTTTCAGGATTACTCGGCTGAGTTGATGAAGAAAAGGAGGGAATTCTCTGCGATATGCTCATCCCTAAATAGGGAGGGACGAAAGGTCTATTTGTTGTACCCGGCAAGGTTAAAGTTGCTAACTGATAATGGTCCCAGATTCTTTGATTCTCCCGCGGAGGCGCAAGCCTTTCTGGGAGAGGATCAGAGACGGCCTGGTAATCCTCGCAGGGAGGCGCTGCAAGCGGACCCTGATTGAAAGATCTTATATATAGCTACAAGTCTTAGAACATGGACATGGTTTTAACAGGTTGTATTGTCATTATTATCTGTGTCATAAATGTTATTTGGTGTACGGCCTTGTGTGGCGCACGGGAGCACACTCAAAGCAGAGGGAATTTTTCCTCTGGTCGTGCTCCGGTGTTACATGCTCAGCAATACTCCACACTCTCTGACTTACAGGGGATAGGGAATGGGACTGCACGAATACTTTTAATATTCAAGTTTCTACTATTATTTGAGTCACTGTTATTTATGGGTACCACTGGGGAATCAAGGAAAGATAGGTGGAAACAGCTAGCCAGAATCCTACAGAGGGGAGGGAACTTGTTTGCTTATGTACCTATAATGTTTGGATGTTTATCACTGTTGGGGATGCTGCTGTTACTGCATATGAAACTTAGATCAGATATGCGGACACTGCTTAAGTTTTGGTTTTGTCTTTATTGTAATACAAACTGGAACGGTTTAATGATAATATCTGTAATGACCCTAATACAAATGTTTATCATAAACTTGACGCTAAGTCTCCTGCTGAAACTGCGAGTAGGCTACTCCTGTTTCGCAGGGCGGCCTCTAGGCTGCCGCATAATCCATAGTACAAGGCAGAGTCTCTCGGATCCATATGTCTGCTTGCAAGTACTCCTGGGTATTTACCCGGAATGGAGAATGGGGTGGCCTGGATGTCGCGTTTACACACACTCCAATTTATGTATGCTACTGCTGATAGTTTTTTTGTGTTTAGCAATGTTCATAGTTTTTTTTTTTAAACCTGGGGAAAAGTGGACTGAAATCTCAGATGACCATATTTTATTTTATATTTTTTTTTATTTTTCCTTTTTTCTTATATCTTAACAGATATGCTCCTTTTAAGGAAAAGTCTACTCCCCAAGAATCTCCCCCTGCAGATCAGTGGGACTATGTGAGGCCAAATGCCTTTGCTAAAAACCACTGGATACTTGATGCGCAGCATCAACATCTTACACTTTGTTTTTCAGTTTTACAAAAGATGAACAGAGTTAACTCTCTGGTGGTTGAATGCATGCAGGAGGCCCTCCCAGTGACTGGTCAAATACTTTTTTTTTTTTTTTCTTTTTCTTTCTCTCTCTCTCTCGCCCTCCCCCTCCCTCCGGCCCCCTATTACAAAGGAACGGCCCGGTGGGCACCGTGCATACGGATGCGGGATGACAACATTAAATAAATGACGGCCAAATTTGTGACCTGGAATGTTGGAGGAATCCACTCTCCGGTTAAAAGAAAAGCCATACTCACACATCTACGTAGACTGCAAACTAATGTAGCTTTCCTACAGGAGACACACCTGACTGACATTGAGCATGAGAAGCTGAAAACAGACTGGGTGAGTAAAGTGGTATATCTCTCACACACTAGCTCTAGCAGAGGTCTGACTATTCTTTTTGGTAAACAATTGGACGTCGACATTGTCAAAACACATAAAGACTCAGAGGGTCGTTACCTCATAGTGCAGATCAAGCTGGGCTCACAACTATACACCCTGTGTAATCTGTATGCTCCCAATCAGAAAAGTGCATCATTTTGGGCACAACTTACCAGAGTTCTTACTCAATATCTAGACACCAAGCTTATATTACGGGGCGACTTCAACTTGGCACCCGACCCGGGGTGCGACAGGATACGAACTCCAGGACTCCTTGCAGAACCCACACGTCCTAAATATAAGGGGCGATTTGAAAAAAAGATCTTCGGTAATCTGGAAAGGGAACTTGGGATATGTGATATATGGCGGTTACGTCATCCGGAGGCTAAGGATTATTCTTGTGTCTCCAAGGCTAAGGCATCCCTGTCTAGGATAGACCTCTTTATGATATCTGATCCGATTATTTCACTGGTTCAGCAGGTCAAAATTCACGACATACTGTTGTCCGATCATGCGCCAGTGGAACTCATGCTTCACCCCCATAGACATCCTACAAACAGGAACACTCTGAAATTCCCTAGCTATTTAAGCACGTCAACACCTTTCAAACAATTCCTGATTCAGTCGTGGACTGACTTTTACACCGATAATGTGGCCCATGCTGAGAATCCCCAATTGCTCTGGGAAACGGCTAAAGTGGTTCTAGCGGGCAATATAATCTCATACTTGGCTGATCTCCGTCGTAAAACACAGCTCCGATATGTGTCCCTGGAGAAGAACCTGGTTGTAGCCTATAGAGAATATTGTAACACTAAATCTAGGGAACTGTATGAGGCATATATTGTTGCCAAAGAAAACCTGGATGAATTCCTGTCCCAACAAGCGGCGTCGGGTTTAATAAAAACGGCTTCTAAGTTTTACAGGTTTGGGAACCGGTCCGGGAAGCTACTAGCCTCCATAGTGAAGTCCCGGGAAGCAAAAAGGGACATAGCCTCTCTAAAATATGGAGGGAGGATCCATAATACCCCCACAGCCATTGTCAAGGGGTTTGCAGACTACTACACGGCGCTATATACAAAGCAACCAGCATGCGCATCAGATATCAATGACTCCTTTTGGTCCACATTGAATCTGCCCCGACTTAGCCAAGAGCAGGTGGACCACCTGAACTCCCCTATATCAGCTGAAGAGCTGGATAAAGCTACTGTGAGTATGGCACTGGATAAGACACCAGGCCCGGATGGCCTGCCTGCAGAATTTTACCGTCTACTGCAGCCTAATATATCCAAAACGTTGCTGAAAATGTATAATGGATATTTTCAGGAAGGGATGGTACCATCATCAGCTTTTTCAACGGCCCACATTACGCTTATTCCCAAGGCAGGGAAAGACCACTCCCTGCCGGAATCTTACCGACCCATCTCATTGTTGAACGCCGACTACAAGATCTTCATGGCAGTCTTGGCGGGGCGTTTGAAGGTCCTTTTACCATCTCTTCTTCACCCGGACCAGACCGGTTTTGTTTATGGGCGTTCCTCGGCGGTTAACCTGCGTCGGGTCCTCCAAGTCATTGATTTTTGCTGGAGGAGGGGTGAGGGACGGCATAGAGATGACATGTCGGAGGCCTTCCTGCTATCCTTGGATGCAGAGAAGGCCTTCGATAGAGTGGAGTGGGCCCATTTAGATAATGCACTAATGCATTTTAATATCACTGGGATGTTTTCTCAAACCGTACGAAATATTTACTCTGAGCCGGTGGCCAGGGTTCTTGCCAATGGCTTGTTCTCTCCTGATTTTACTCTGCAAAGGGGCACGAGACAGGGTTGTCCCCTGTCTCCCCTGCTCTTCGATCTGGCACTGGAGCCTCTGGCCATAAAACTCAGACAAACCTTCCCGGGCATTGTGGTTCATGGCAAGCCTCAGCATCTGGCCTTATACGCCGATGACATGTTGTTGTTTGTGGAGAACCCGGCTAGGCATGTACATAACATCCTCAACACTATACAGGACTTTGGAGCCTTTTCAGGCTACAAGGTTAACGCAGGGAAATCGGAGATACTATGGCTGAATAAGCATACCACCAGCCAGAGTAAATACCCCTTCACAGAGGTGGAGAATAAACTCACCTATTTAGGTATCCACCTACATAGAAATCCCCAGGCTATGTATGACTCTAATCTTTCAAACCAATGCGCGAACCTATGCAGACAACTCCAACAATGGAAATCCCTGCCCTTATCCGTCATGGGACGAGTCAGCCTTGTAAAAATGGTCACACTCCCGAAATTACTCTACCCAATGCTGATGCTGCCCTTCCTATTGCACAGACGGGACTTAAGATCTCTGAATACGGCAATCAAAAAATTTGTGTGGAAAGGGGGCAAACCTCGAATTGCAGTAAAATTTTTGCAACAACCATATACCCATGGGGGCCTGGGTCTCCCAAACTTTAAAATGTACAATTGGGCAGCCTTGATCAGGCTGGTCTTGGACTGGCAACTGGGCACTTCCCACTTCTGCGACTCCGATCTGGAGAATGCAGTATTGAGACCTATGGATCTCTCTTATCTGCCATACTTAAAGATAACCGAGATGCCTTCACGAGTTAAATCTTCCATTCTTTACAAGGGCCCACTAACAGCTTGGCGCATGGCGCATAGATACTTGGGGCCACGCCCACCCTCTGCTAAACTTTTGCCAATTGTGGGCAACTTAGCCTTCCCGGCAGGTACTGATACTCTGCCTTTTAGACAATGACACGAGAAGGGAATGAGGACAATAGGGGATTTGTTAGACTCTCTGTCACATACAGTTAGGACTTTTAATGATCTCCGTCTGAGATATGACTTACCCAAAAACCAATTTTACGCATACCTTCAAATCCGTCATTACATTAACGATCTCAAACAAAATGACCCAAACTTTTGGGATGTCCCGGTGTTTGCTATAGCACAGACATCCTTCAAAGTGGGAAACTTCTCAATCTCCAATATATATAAGGTCCTGATACATAAGTCAATGATTGATAGTCAGAAACTGGCTCTGGATAAATGGGAGAGGCGGGGTGTGGAAGATATCACTTGGATAGACATTCAGAAAAGCCTGGAGTTGACAAGAAAAGCGACTTTAAGTGTCCCTCTCCGTGAAGCACAGGTGAGAATGATCCATTTTGATTATATCACCCCCAATAGAATCTCTAAGTGGAACCCACACATGCCAAACAGATGTGGCAAATGTGGTGCTGCGGCTCCGAGTGTGCCACATTATTTTTACCAGTGCCCTTTGGTGCGACAATTCTGTGCAAAAATCCAACACTGGCTGAAATGCGCAATAGGCATCAGGGTCACACTAAATTTAGATCAAATATGTTTCTTTAGATGGGGCGACGTTCCCCATAAATGTCACACCATATTGACATTGGTGATGTTAATAGCTAGGAACTGCATATTATGTGTGTGGATAAGTAAAAAGCCACCTACTATCAGCCAATTTAAATGTAAACTTTATAGACAATTGTTTATAGAGCAATTCGATGTTAAGCTTGACATCTCGCGCAGACTAAGACCATTCCTGACGAAGTGGGGACCCTTTCTGAAGTTGCAAAACCCTACAGTACAAAGACAAATACTCGGACCTTTTTCACAGACAGAGACTCTTCTTTCTGCCTCCCTAAGAGGTGAATGGACAGTATTGTATGACAGTGAGGCTCCTGTAACGGAGGAGAGGAAAGGTGAGATTCTGATTACACAAATCGTTTAGGAAAGATAAATGCAGCTTGGTCAATGGGAGAGGGGATGGGCGGGGTGAGAGATGCGAGAGACCCTTTTTTTTTTTTTTTTTTTTTTTTTTCTCCTTATGCCAAGGAACTCAGGTATACATAAAACACGCAGGGACAGGGCGGGGTATTGTTATAGTTGAATATGTTGATATGTTAAAAAAATTAAAAACGAGAGGAGAGGAGAACAACAGGACGCAGTTAGTGGTTCACTTGCCTCAAGGGACCCTTTTGTGTGAGATGATAAGTAACTGAGACTCACTGTTAAGGGAGGGGAAGGAGAAGAAAAGACAGAGAACAGTGGATAGCTGTCTTGCTCATCAAAAGATATCATGTTTGCGTCACATATGATTTATGTCTTGTAGTTTGGTTTTTGCTTTTTCCTTTTTATATTGTATCTTGTATATGGATTATGTTTTGACTTTGTATCCCCTTGAGGAACTGTAAATGTATATGTTCTTGATGTCTTCTCTCTCTCTTCAATAAACAGAATTTAAAAAAAAAAAAAAGAGGATGCTCCGTACCGGATGTCTTCAGGATGGAGCCGCTCCGCGCCCCCGGGATGAAGATAGAAGATGCCGCCTAGATGAAGATAGAAGAGGCCGCCTGGAGGAAGACTTCCCGCCTCCTGGATGAGGACTTCGCCGTCTGGATGAAGATAGAAGAGGCCATCTGGAATGAAGATTTATCGCCGCCTGGATGAGGACTTCACCGCCTGGATGAAGATCGTTCAAGCGGGACTTCAAAAACTATAAGTGGATCTTCAGGGGTTAGTGTTAGGTTTTTTAAAGGGTTTTTTTGGGTGGGTTTTTTTTTAGTTTAGGGTTTGGGCTTTTCGTAAAAGAGCTAAATGCCCTTTTCAGGGCAAAGCAAAAGAGCTAAAGGCCCTTTTAAGGGCAATGCCCATACAAATGCCCTTTTCAGGGCAATGGGTAGCTTAGGTTTTTGTTAGAGTTAGGTTTTTTTATTTTGGGGGTTGGTTGGGTGGTGGGTTTTACTGTTGGGGGGTCTTTGTATTTTTTTTTCAGGTAAAATTGCTGTTTATCTTAGGGCAATGCCCTACAAAAGGCCCTTTTAAGGGCTATTGGTAGTTTATTCTAGATTAGTTTTTTTATTTTGGGGTGTTTGTTTTTTTTAAATGGGTATTAGAACAGGAATCATTTTTATTATTTTTGATAATTTGTTTGTTATTTTGTGTAATGTATTTTTTTCGTTTTGGGGTGGGTTTTTATTTTTAGATTATGGCTTGGGCATTTCATAAAAGCTGAATGCCCTTTTAAGGGCAGGAGAAAGAGCTAAATGCCCTTTTTAAGGGCAATGCCCATACAAATGCCCTTTTCAGGGCAATGGGTAGATTACGTTTTACTTTATTTTTGTTATGTAGGTTTGGGGGGTGGGGGTTTGTATACTGTTAGGGGGTGTTTGTTTTGATTTCTAGCAAAAAAGCTGTTAACTTTAGGGCAATGCCCTACAAAAGGCCATTTTACTGTTGAGGGCTTTTTCATTTTGGGGTGTTTATTTTTTTTAAAGGGTAATAGAATAGGAATCATTTTTATTGTTTTAGATAATTTCGTTTGTTATTTTTTGTAATGGTAGGTTTTTTTATTTTTAGTTATTTTATTGTTTGTTATTTTTTGTAATGGTTTGTTTTTTTATTTTTTGTAATGTTAGGTTTTAATGTAAGACAGCTTAGGTTTTATTTCACAGGTAAGTTTGTATTTATTTTAACTAGGTAATTAGTAAATAGTTAATAACTATTTACTAACTAGTGTACCTAGTTAAAATAAATACAAACTTACCTGTGAAATAAGAATAAAACCTAAGCTAGCTACAATATAACTATTAGTTATATTGTAGCTAGCTTAGGTTTTATTTCACAGGTAAGTATTTAGTTTTAAATAGGAATTATTTAGTTAATAATTGTAAGTTTAATTTAGCTCTATTTTAATTATGTTAAAGTTAGGGAGTGTTAGGTTTAGGGTTACGGTTATGGTTAGGGTTACATTAGGGTTAGGGACAGGTTAGGTTTAGGGGTTAATATAGTTTAATTTAGGTTGTTGCGTTGTGGGGGGCTGGCGATTTAGGTGTTAATAGGTTTATTTAGTGGTAGTGATGTCGGGGAGAGGCGGAATGGGGTTAATAGATTTATTATAGTGTGGGCAATGTTGGGGTGCAGGGGAATAGGGGTTAATAACTTTAGTATAGTGGAGGCAATATCGGGAGCGGCAGATTAGGGGTTAATCATTTTATTTAGGTGGCGGCGATATCGGGGGCGGCAGATTAGGGGTTAATAACATTGTGTAGGTGCCGGCGATGTTGGGAGCGGCAGATTAGGGGTGTTTAGACTCAGGGTTTATGTTAGGGTGTTAGGTTTAAATGTTATAGACATCAATGGGGAGCTTTTCTTTCCGCGATCGCAGGTGTTAGGCTTTTTTTTTTCCCGCTCTCCCCATTGATGTCTATGGGGAAAGCGTGCATGAGCACGTCAAAACAGCGCTTGAATTGTGTGCTGTATAGAGCTCAACGCAACCATATCACACGCACAAGCAGGCTGTTTGGAAACTTGTAATGGCTGCGCTATAGAGGGTTAAATAACGCAACTTTTGTTGCGTTTGTTAATTTCCCTATAGCGAGCATAACTCGTAATCTAGGTGATTGTTTGTATCTTACTGCTTGATATTATACAAACCAAGTACAATGTTTCACATCTAGATACATGATTCTCAGAGGTATTATTCACACACCTATGCTATATATTGATATCTAGAGAGTTTAACGGCTAGATTTGGAGTTTTGTCGGTAACAACCCGAAAAACTAACGCCGGCTTTTTTCTGGCCGCACCATAAAAATAACTCTGGTATTGAGAGTCCACATAAAGGCTGCGTTAGGCTCCAAAAAAGGAGCGTAGAGCATTTTTAACGCAGCTTCAACTCTCGATACCAGAGTTGCTTACGCAAGCGGCCAGCCTCAAAAACGTGCTCGTGCACGATTCCCCCATAGGAAACAATGGAGCTGTTTGAGCTGAAAAAAAAACAAACACCTGCAAAAAAGCCGCGTTCAGCTCCTAACGCAGCCCCATTGTTTGCTATGCGGAAACACTTCCTACGTCTGCACCTAACACTCTAACATGTACCCCGAGTCTAAACACCCTTAACCTTACACTTATTAACCCCTAATCTGCCGCCCCCGCTATCGCTGACCCCTGCATATTATTATTAACCCCTAATCTGCCGCTCCGTAAACCGCCGCTACTTACATTATCCCTATGTACCCCTAATCTGCTGCCCTAACATCGCCGACCCCTATATTATATTTATTAACCCCTAATCTGCCCCCCACAACGTCGCCTCCACCTGCCTACACTTATTAACCCCTAATCTGCCGACCGGACCTGAGCGCTACTATAATAAAGTTATTAACCCCTAATCCGCCTCACTAACCCTATAATAAATAGTATTAACCCCTAATCTGCCCTCCCTAACATCGCCGACACCTAACTTCAATTATTAACCCCTAATCTGCCGACTGGAGCTCACCGCTATTCTAATAAATGTATTAACCCCTAAAGCTAAGTCTAACCCTAACACTAACACCCCCCTAAATTAAATATAATTTACATCTAACGAAATTAATTAACTCTTATTAAATAAATTATTCCTCTTTAAAGATAAATACTTACCTGTAAAATAAATCCTAATATAGCTACAATATAAATTATAATTATATTATAGCTATTTTAGGATTTATATTTATTTTACAGGTAACTTTGTATTTATTTTAACCAGGTACAATAGCTATTAAATAGTTAAGAACTATTTAATAGCTAAAATAGTTAAAATAATTACAAAATTACCTGTAAAATAAATCCTAACCTAAGTTACAATTAAACCTAACACTACACTATCAATAAATTAATTAAATAAACTACCCACAATTACCTACAATTAACCTAACACTACACTATCAATAAATTAATTAAATACAATTCCTACAAATAAATACAATTAAATAAACTAGCTAAAGTACAAAAAATAAAAAAGAACTAAGTTACAAAAAATAAAAAAATATTTACAAACATAAGAAAAATATTACAACAATTTTAAACTAATTACACCTACTCTAAGCCCCCTAATAAAATAACAAAGCCCCCCAAAATAAAAAAATGCCCTACCCTATTCTAAATTACTAAAGTTCAAAGCTCTTTTACCTTACCAGCCCTGAACAGGGCCCTTTGCGGGGCATGCCCCAAAGAATTCAGCTCTTTTGCCTGTAAAAAAAAACATACAACCCCCCCCCAACATTACAACCCACCACCCACATACCCCTAATCTAACCCAAACCCCCCCTTAAATAAACCTAACACTAAGCCCCTGAAGATCTTCCTACCTTATCTTCACCCTGCCAGGTTCACCGATCCGTCCTGAAGAGCTCCTCCGATGTCCTGATCCAAGCCCAAGCGGGGGGCTGAAGAGGTCCATGATCCGGCTGAAGTCTTCATCCAAGCGGGAGCTGAAGAGGTCCATGATCCGGATGAAGTCTTCATCCAAGCGGGAGCTGAAGAGGTCCATGATCCGGATGAAGTCTTCTATCAACGGCATCTTCAATCTTCTTTCTTCCGGATCCATCTTGCAGACCTCCGACGCGGAACATCCTCTTCTCCCGACGCCTACTAGCCGAATGACGGTTCCTTTAAGGGACGTCATCCAAGATGGCATCCCTCGAATTCCGATTGGCTGATAGGATTCTATCAGCCAATCGGAATTAAGGTAGGAATATTCTGATTGGCTGATGGAATCAGCCAATCAGAATCAAGTTCAATCCGATTGGCTGATCCAATCAGCCAATCAGATTGAGCTCGCATTCTATTGGATGTTCCGATCAGCCAATAGAATGCGAGCTCAATCTGATTGGCTGATTGGATCAGCCAATCGGATTGAACTTTATTCTGATTGGCTGATTCCATCAGCCAATAAGAATATTCCTACCTTAATTCCGATTGGCTGATAGAATACTATCAGCCAATCAGAATACGAGGGACGCCATCTTGGATGACGTCCCTTAAAGGAACCGTCATTCGGCTAGTAGGCGTCGGGAGAAGAGGATGTTCCGCGTCGGAGGTCTGCAAGATGGATCCGGAAGAAAGAAGATTGAAGATGCCGTTGATAGAAGACTTCATCCGGATCATGGACCTCTTCAGCTCCCGCTTGGATGAAGACTTCATCCGGATCATGGACCTCTTCAGCTCCCGCTTGGATGAAGACTTCAGCCGGATCATGGACCTCTTCAGCCCCCCGCTTGGGCTTGGATCAGGACATCGGAGGAGCTCTTCAGGACGGATCGGTGAACCTGGCAGGGTGAAGATAAGGTAGGAAGATCTTCAGGGGCTTAGTGTTAGGTTTATTTAAGGGGGGTTTGGGTTAGATTAGGGGTATGTGGGTGGTGGGTTGTAATGTTGGGGGGGGGATTGTATGTTTTTTTTTTACAGGCAAAAGAGCTGAATTCTTTGGGGCATGCCCCGCAAAGGGCCCTGTTCAGGGCTGGTAAGGTAAAAGAGCTTTGAACTTTAGTAATTTAGAATAGGGTAGGGCATTTTTTTTATTTTGGGGGGCTTTGTTATTTTATTAGGGGGCTTAGAGTAGGTGTAATTAGTTTAAAATTGTTGTAATATTTTTCTTATATTTGTAAATATTTTTTTATTTTTTGTAACTTAGTTCTTTTTTATTTTTTGTACTTTAGCTAGTTTATTTAATTGTATTTATTTGTAGGAATTGTATTTAATTAATTTATTGATAGTGTAGTGTTAGGTTAATTGTAGGTAGTTTATTTAATTAATTTATTGATAGTGTAGTGTTAGGTTTAATTGTAACTTAGGTTAGGATTTATTTTACAGGTAATTTTGTAATTATTTTAACTATTTTAGCTATTAAATAGTTCTTAACTATTTAATAGCTATTGTACCTGGTTAAAATAAATACAAAGTTACCTGTAAAATAAATATAAATCCTAAAATAGCTATAATATAATTATAATTTATATTGTAGCTATATTAGGATTTATTTTACAGGTAAGTATTTATCTTTAAATAGGAATAATTTATTTAATAAGAGTTAATTAATTTCGTTAGATGTAAATTATATTTAACTTAGGGGGGTGTTAGTGTTAGGGTTAGACTTAGCTTTAGGGGTTATACATTTATTAGAATAGCGGTGAGCTCCAGTCGGCAGATTAGGGGTTAATAAGTGTAGGCAGGTGGAGGCGACGTTGAGGGGGGCAGATTAGGGGTTAATAAATATAATATAGGGGTCGGCGGTGTTAGGGGCAGCAGATTAGGGGTACATAAGGATAACGTAGGTGGCGGCGCTTTGCGGTCGGCAGATTAGGGGTTAATTATTGTAGGTAGCTGGCTGCGACGTTGTGGGGGGCAGATTAGGGGTTAATAAATATAATACAGGGGTCGGCGGTGTTAGGGGCAGCAGATTAGGGGTACATAAGGATAACGTAGGTGGCGGTCGGCAGATTAGGGGTTAAAAAAATTATTCGAGTGTCGGCGATGTGGGGGGACCTCGGTTTAGGGGTACATAGGTAGTTTATGGGTGCTAGTGTACTTTAGAGCACAGTAGTTAAGAGCTTTATAAACCGGCGTTAGCCCAGAAAGCTCTTAACTACTGACTTTTTTCCTGCGGCTGGAGTTTTGTCGTTAGATGTCTAACGCTCACTTCAGAAACAACTCTAAATACCGGAGTTAGAAAGATCCCATTGAAAAGATAGGATACGCAATTGACGTAAGGGGATCTGCGGTATGGAAAAGTCGCGGCTGAAAAGTGAGCGTTAGACCCTATTTTGAGTGACTCCAAATACCGGCGGTAGCCTAAAACCAGCGTTAGGAGCCTCTAACGCTGGTTTTCACGGCTAACACCAAACTCCAAATCTAGGCCTAAGTGTTTTTAAACGTGTGTGATTGAATAGTTAAACCAATAAAGATAAAGTATGAATGGTTAAAATCGTTCCTGTATTATTCAGTGAGAATTTTTCCTATATAATTGTAGGGGTAAAGCACTATTTTTTGTTACAGACTTTGTAACTCATTTTTCTATGGCTGTACTGTCTATCTGTACAGAAATAAAAAAGTCACCCAGGAGCAGGTGAACAGTAAGTTAATCTAAAAGGGGTTAAAACACACGCACACTTACATATACATACATATATATATATATATATATATATATATATATATATATATATATATATATATATATATATATATATATATATATACTGTATACATACATGTTTTGCTTCTCAAGTAGTTATTATTAGATTTGCCTCTATAACAAAATCCTATGTGGAATTTAGAGTCAGGTACCAAATTACGCTGACCACCATGTTATTGTGTGGTTGCTGCAGAAATCCATTCAAACATTTTTAATAAATATGAAGTCATTTTTAAGCAAAATATTTCTGTAGATTTTGCCAGCAACACTGAAAAGCTACTGAGTAGATTTGTTTCAGATTTGTAGGACTTAATTTTCACCTGGAATCAAACTGCATTGTTGCTTTAAAAAAAAAAAAGTGGAGCCCTGGAATAAAAACATTAAAGGGACATGAAACCTAACATTTTTATTTCATGATTTAGGTAGAACATACCATTTTAAACAACTTTCCAGTTTACTTCTATTATCAAATTTGTTTCATTCTCTTGGTATCTTGGTATTTGTTGAAGGAGCAGCAATTCAGTAATGGTTTCTAACTGAACACATGGGTGAGCCAATAACAATCGGTATATAAATATATATATATCAATGCAGCCACCAATCAGCAGCTAGAACCTAGCAAATTAAATAATAGAGGTAAATTGGAAAGTTGTTTAAAATTGTATGCTCTGTCTAAATAATGAATGCCTAATTGTGACTTTACTGTCCCTTTAAGGCCAGGTTTATCAAAGGATGAATGCTCCTATTGGTTGTAGGCTCACACATGCAAGTCTGCAACTAATATTTTTCTAACCCCCCCTCGTGCCACCTCAGAGGCGACAGGTTATAAGCACCTCAGACTGATCTGTTCACATTTAAGGACAAGTCCTGCTCTCAGACAGGTTCCCTACCCAGAGGCGTAACTAGAAAACACAGGGCCCAGGTGCAAGAATCTAAGAAGGGGCCCCCCCACCACCCCTCCAAAAAAGGTGAATTTAATACTTTTTTTTTTTTTTACATTTAACACAGAAAAAATGTGAATCAGATTACATGTCTGCAAAAGGAGGTACCCTGTGCTCACAGTCTGTGAGATGGTCTGACCCCCTATTACTGTATATAGTGACACTGTTTAACCCACCAGTACTGTATATAGTGAGTTAGTGACACAGTCTGTAATCTGCCGATGAGATGGCTGGCCTGACCCTACCCGCCCAGTACTTTATAAAGTGACCACAGTAGTCTGTGACATAGTCCAGCCCCCCCGTACTGTATATAGTGGTACTGTATAGTGACACTGTTTACCCCCTGCCCCCCTATGCTGTAGTAACAAGGTCTGTAATTTGCTGGTTCCACAAACATACACACATGCATAAATACACACACAGTCACATACATACACACACATAAACACCAATGGGTAAAACAGAAACACTAACCCCTGTAGTCATGTCACACTCACATGATATCAGTGCAGGCAGTGGTAGGTTAACGTTTTTTATTTAAAAAAAAAAATGCTAAATTTTTTTTTTTTTTTTTTAAGCTTGGCCCCCACTCTCAGGGGCCCAGTCGCACCTGCGACCTCTGCACCCCCTGTAGTTTCGCCCCTGTCTCTACCTGTGAATCTTGTCTATCCGGAGAATGATAAATGTGACCCTTAGTACTGAGCTCTTGTTTGAATTTAAAATATGGGTTCACTACTGTGCAACTAAAATCTAAATGTCCATGAATATAACATTAATACTGTTGTTTATATAATCTAAGGATCACTATTGGAATGTCAGAATCAGAGGTTTATAATAATAGCATGATCCTAAACATCTACATTTACTTGTGTGTCATGTTCTAGATAGAAAATTAAGACTCACATAGTTTTATAGCTATTGCAAATAGTAGTTTGGGATTAGACGTAAAAGCAATTGTCAATCTGAAAATCCTTTTCCTCTACTATGTAATGTAGTGGTGAGGCAAAATAACTTGCATTAGCATTAAGCAATGCAGGCAACTCTCTAGGGGCACCTATTCTTACAGGGGTACGTTTCTGGCGATAACATTCTGCCATATGCTTACTTTATTCTTATATTAATCCCTATCATTTTGTATTCTATTCTGTGCAATTTACGGTCAAGCTTTGCAAATTTAAAAGTATACTGGGAAATATAAAAGCTTGTCTAAAGTAGATAAACGTTTGCAGTCTGGGAATTGTGAAGGCACCTGCTGCGGGCAACATCATAAAGCAAAAATGGTTTAAAGGTTCAGGGAACATAAAAAACTAAACTGTAAATAGAGGAACCAGATGCACAGTTACAGGAAAACAATTATGAACCCTTTGGAATTACCTGGATTTCTGCATTGATTACTCATAAAATGTGATCTGACCTTCATCTAAGTCACAATTCTAGACAAACACAAAGCTGACAACTAATAATACACAAGCAGTTGTATTTTTTTAAATTTGTATTGAAGACATTGAATAATCATTCACAGTGCAAACTGGAAAAAGTAAGTGGACCTCTGGTTAATGACTTCTCCAAAAGTTATTTGGAGTAAGGTGTGTTAATTAAGTAGATAAGATTGGAAATGTTGGTTGCACAGCTGCCTGCCCTTTAAATTAAGGCATGCAAATTCTGCTTACTGACAAATCTGTTCCTCTCAAGTGACAGTGGGAACCATGGCCTGATCCCTACAGCTTTCACAGGACCTTCAAAGGCACATTATAGAGATGCACAAAGCTGGAAAAGGTTTCAAAAGTCTTGTAAAAGACCTGGGTGTTCATCAGTCCACAGTAAGACTAAAGTCAAGACTATTGCTACTCTCCCTAGGAGTGGGCGTCTTGGTAAAGTCAATCTAATACCACAATAGGCAATCCTGAAAGAGGTGAGAAAGAACCCAAGGAAGTAAATAGCGCACCACTTGTAATATAGCCCTTTATGCGTAATTAATGCAGAAATCATCCAGATAATTCCAAAGAGTTTACAGATCTTGCAACTGTATATCAGGCAGATTGCTAAATACAGATAGAATTGTGGAACATGTACAGGACTCCAGAAGCTAGACGGAGAAATATATTGTGTAAAAAATTCTCAGAGCTGTTGCACAGATCAAAAATTATTTTGTTTTGTCGTATACCTGGCCAAAGGGTTGTTCACAATTTGATTGTTAACAAAAATGTATTTGTCTGCTATTTCCTATAGAGAATGTCTTCTGTTCAGCAGATGAGCAGCTGGGCAGCAGCTTACATAAAGCTGATTAAAGTAGTAGCTAGTGCCACTGTTACAAGCCAGCAGCAGCACAAACAATTATTTTATTCATTTATTTTAATGGGGTCAGGATTGTCGAGAACAAAAGCTTACATTCAGCTAGGTTACAAGTTTTGCGGTATGGTGCGGTACGGCTATACCGCTGAGAAAATTGTCTATTGCATGCGGAATGGCAGGTCTCCCGTATTACAAGTTGCGGCGGTATAGCCAAACCGCAAGCATTTTACCCTGTAACGCAATGATCCATTCCGCACTCAAAAAATGACATTTGAGGCGGGATTTTAAATTGCGCCGTATTAGGTTGTGCGGTCCGGCTAAAATGCTGCATTACAGCCTATGAGGACACGATCCATTCCACGATCTGAGACCAGTAGTTATGAATTTTGCGAAACAAAAATGTTTTGCAAAATTCATAACTAAAATGTTACAAAGTACACTAACACCCATAAACTACCTATTAACTCCTAAACCTCTAGTCCCCCACATCACAACTAATAAACTAAACCTATTAACCCCTAAACCGCCGGGCCCCCACATCGCAAAACACTAAATTAAATTATTAACCCCTAAACCTAACTCCCCCTAACTTTAAATTAAAAGTACAATATAACTATCCTAAAATAAATAAAAAAAATACCTGTGAAATAAAAAACAAACTTAGATTAAACTATAACCTAACATAACTTGTAATAAAATAAAATACAAATTAAAAATTCTAAATACATGATTAAAAAAATCTAACACTATGAAAAATAAAAAAACTAAATTACAAATTTAAATAAACCTAACACTACAAAAAAATGTTAAAATCCAACATTACAAAAAAAACAAAACGCTAAAATTATAAAAAATAAAAAAACACAAACATTACAAAAAATAAAAAATGAAATGATCCAAAATAATAAAAATTACACCCAATCTAATAGCCCTATAAAAACAAAAACAAAAAACACCTCAAAATAAAAACACCCCCTAACCTACCTAAAAATAAACTACCAATAGCCCTTAAAAGTGCCTTTTGTAGGGCATTGCCCTAAGTTAAACAGCTCTTTTACCTAAAAAATTACAAAGTCCCTCTAACAGTAAAATCCCCCACCCAACTAACCCCCCAAAATAAAAAAGTCTAAAAAAAACCTAAGCTACCCATTGCCCCTAAAGGGCAATCTAAAATAAACAAAACCAAAAAACCCCCAAAGAAACCTAACACTAACCAGGCGGTGACATCTACATCCATCACAGGGGCATCTTCTATCTTTATCCCTGTGATTTGAGCAGCCAATAGGATTTCAGTAGCTCTCATCCTTTTGGCTGATTTGAAAATGTCAGCCAATAAGAATGCAAGGTACCCCATTTTTAAACAGATACCTTGCATTCAAGCTTCAGTGTACGGCGGTGATCGTATGAAGAGGATCCTCCACGCTGGATGTCCGTGCCGCCGGCGACGATGCCCCGCATCCCCACTGCTCCACTCCACCGGGATGAAGATAGAAGATGTCCCCGTGATGGATGTAGATTTCGCCGCCTGGATGAAGACTTCTCGCCGCCTGGATGAAGATGGATGTCCGGAATTCTGGAATTGGCAGTAGATTTCCTGGGGTTAGTGTTATTTTTTTAAATTATTTTTTTTTTTTATTTTTTTTTTTTAATTAGGGCTGATTGTAAAAGAACTGATTGCCCTTTTAAGGGCAATGCCTATACAAATGGGTAGCTTAGAATTTTTTTAGTGTAAAATAAACCCTAATGTATAGCTTAGCCCCCCCCTGCAAAAAAGGATTATCCCAAGCCTTTTTAAAAAGAGAAAATGCAAACAAAAGAGAGGTTGTGCCTGTCTGCTATACCTATCACACAACAATGCTCACACAATATGTCTCACTAAAAAGTATTCAACAATTTTATTTAAAATCTAAACAATTTAAATATATATAAATAACAAAAAATGTGATGTATAAATGAACCACCGGTGGTATTGCAATAAACGTTTAAAATCTGATACTTCTACATACAACATTAGATACTCTTGGCTAGAAAATGTTTAAAACGTGGGTAACATTCAACAATGTCACAGTTAAGAAGTGCAATAATCTTTACTTATAAGGCAATAGGGCCTATTTATTATTGTGCGAGCGGACATGATCCGATATTGCGGATCATGTCCGCTGCACATCGATAAATGCCGACAAAATGTTCTTGTGAACTGCTGGTGCAATGCCGCCCCCTGCAGATTGACGGCCAATCGGCCGCTAGCAGGGGGTGTCAATCAACCCGATCGTATTCGATCGGGTTGATTTCTGGCGGTGTCTGTCCGCCGCATCAGAGCAGGCGGACAGGTTATGGAGCAGCGGTCTTTATTTCCATACGGAGCTTGATAAATAGTCAGATTTGCTGGTAGTTAAAACCAGGTTATAACAATGTTTATGATAGAATATACAGAAATATCTTTAAGAATGCACAATATTAGTGCAAGACCCAAGTTCTATAGTGTGGGTAGTAAGTGGCTTTTTGTAGAAAAAAAACTTTTTCTCAAAACTTTCATAAGCACTGTTAAAGAGGACTTGTTGTTTGATGTTAAAGTGATACAATCCGTTGCAGGTATAAAAGTCAATTCACCGTTACAAGTTAATTCACCATTGATGGCCGTATATTGGTTTAAACAGTTTTTTGCTTTTGCCTCAAATCATTTACCGGAATCTAAAATATTGGTTATTTCTCCGCTCTTACCAGACTCCACCAAGCTCTCAGTGTTACCATACATCAATATGGATGTCTCCTCTGTGAATTCCGGTCACATGTTCGTCTGGGACCAATGGGGTGAGCGGATTACTGGTGCAGTGAATAACCCAGCTTTTCCAACTGTAAAGTCTCTGTATAGGATATTCAATGTGCTCTGATTCCTTTAATTCTTGTATTTCTGTAGTATACAAACTACCATCCTGCCATCAACATATTTCAGTCTTAAGCCTTTCATGACATAGGCAATTGTCCAAGTTCTGAACGTAAACAAAACCTAGAATTTCAGCTATATGTCTGTTCAACCATAATTTACCACTTTCACATTAAGTGCACCCACACTAATTATATATTGTTTTTTAGAGGACAGATAGGGTTTTCTTTTAGCATCAAATATTTATTTCTAAACTATAATTTTATATGAAAAAATTCTAAGTAAGTGTGAGAAATTAAGAAATATTCGTCTAGATTACGAGTCTTGCGTTAGGCTTAAAAAGCAGCGTTGGCCGGTCCCAATGCTGCTTTTTAACGCCCGCTGGTATTACGAGTCATGAAGGTACAGGCTCACTTTTTTGGCCAGACTCGGAAATACCGCAAATCCACTTACGTCAATTGCGTATCCTCTTTTTTTCAATGCATAGCACCGGTATTACGAGTCTGCCAAAAAGTGAGCGGTAGACCCTCTCCTGTCAAGCCTGGTACCGCATTTTAAAGTCAGTAGTTAAGAGTTTTACACTACGACGCTTAACTAAAGTGCTAAAAAGTACACTAACAGCCATAAACTACCTATTAACCCCTAAACCATGGCCCCCCCACATCGCAAACACTTACATTTGAACCTCTAATCTGCCGAACCGGACATTGCCGCCACTATAATAAATATATTAACCCCTAAACTGCCGCACTCCCGCCTCGCAAACACTTGTTAAATTTTATTAACCTCTAATCTGCCGTCCCTAACATCGCCGACACCTACCTACATTTATTAACCCCTAATCTGCCTCCCCCAACGTCGCCGCCACTATATTAAAGTTATTAACCCCTAAATATAAGTCTAACCCTAACCCCCCTAACTTAAATATAATTTAAATAAATATAAATAAAATAACTATCATTAACTAAATTATTCCTATTTAAAACTAAATACTTACCTATAAAATAAACCCTAAGCTAGATACAATATACCTAATAGTTACATTGTAGCTAGCTTAGGGTTTATTTTTATTTTACAAGCAAGTTTGTATTTATTTTAACTAGGTAGAATAGTTACTAAGTAGTAATTAACTATTTAATAACTACCTAGCTAAAATAAAGACAAAAGTACCTGTAAAATAAAACCTAACCTAAGTTACAATTACACCTAACACTACCACTATAATTAAATTAATTCCCTAAAATAAATAAAATTATCTAAAGTACCAAAAAACAAACACTAAATTACAGAAAATAATAAAAAATTTACAAGATTTTTAAACTAATTACACCTAATCTAATCCCCCTAACAAAATAAAAAAGATACTCCAAAATAAAAAAGCCCTACCCTACACTAAATTACAAATAGCCCTTAAAAGGGCCTTTTGCGGGGCATTGCCCCAAAGTAATCAGCTCTTTTACCTGTAAAAAAAATTACAAATCCCACCCCAACATTAAAACCCACCACCCACACAACCAACCCTACTCTAAAACCCACCCAACCCCCCCTTAAAAAAACCTAACACTAACCCCCTGAAGATTAACCTACCGGGAGACCTCTTCATCCAACCGGGCAGAAGTGGTCCTCCAGACGGGCAGAAGTCTTCATCCAAGCCGGGCAGAAGTGGTCCTCCAGACGGGCAGAAGTCTTCATCCAGACTGCATCTTCTATCTTCATCCATCCGGCGCAGAGCGAGTCCATCTTCAAGACATCCGACGCGGAGCATCCTCCTCTTCCGACGGCTACGACTGAATGAAGGTACCTTTAAGTGACGTCATCCAAGATGGCGTCCCTTCAATTCCAATTGGCTGATAGAATTCATATAGAATCAGCCAATCGGAATTAAGGTAGAAAAAATCGTATTGGCTGATGCAATCAGCCAATAGGATTGAGCTACCATTCTATTGGCTGATTGGAACAGCCAATAGAATGCCAGCTCAATCCTATTGGCTGATTGCCTCAGCCAATAGGATTGAACTTCAATCCTATTGGCTGATTGCATCAGCCAATAGGATTTTTTCTACCTTAATTCCGATTGGCTGATAGAATTCTATCAGCCAATTGGAATTGAAGGGACGCCATCTTGGATGACATCACTTAAAGGTACCTTCATTCAGTCGTAGCCGTCGGAAGAGGAGGATGCTCCGCGTCGGATGTCTTGAAGATGGACCCGCTCTGCGCCAGATGGATGAAGATAGAAGATGCCGTCTGGATGAAGACTTCTGCCCGTCTGGAGGACCACTTCTGCCCGGTTGGATGAAGACGTCTCCCGGTAGGTCGATCTTCATGGGGTTAGTGTTAGTTTTTTTAAGAGGGGATTGGGTGGGTTTTAGAGTAGGGTTGGTTGTGTGGGTGGTGGGTTTTAATGTTAGAGGGGGGATTTGTAATTTTTTTTACAGGTAAGAGAGCTGATTACTTTGGGGCAATGCCTCGCAAAAGGCCCTTTTAAGGGCTATTTGTAATTTAGTGTAGGGTAGGGCTTCTTTTATTTTGGGGGGGCTTTTTTATTTTGTTAGGGGGATTAGATTAGGTGTAATTAGTTTAAAAATCTTGTAATTTTTTTTATTATTTTCTGTAATTTAGTGTTTGTTTTTTTTTGTAATTTAGATAATTTTATTTAATTTAGGAAATTAATTTAATTATAGTGGTAGTGTTAGGTGTAATTGTAACTTAGGTTAGGTTTTATTTTACAGGTACTTTTGTCTTTATTTTAGCTAGGTAGTTATTAAATAGTTAATAACTATTTAATAACTATTCTACCTAGTTAAAATAAATACAAACTTGCCTGTAAAATAAAAATAAACCCTAAGCTTGCTACAATATAACTATTAGTTATATTATAGCTAGCTTAGGGTTTATTTTATAGGTAAGTATTTAGTTTTAAATAGGAATCATTTAGTTAATGATAGTTATTTTTATTTAGATTTATTTAAATTATATTTAAGTTAGGGGGTGTTAGGGTTAGACTTAGGTTTAGGGATTAATAACTTTAATATAGTGGCGGCGACGTTGGGGGAGGCAGATTAGGGGTTAAGAAGTGTAGGTAGGTTGCGGCGACATTGGGGGCAGCAGATTAGGGGTTAATAAATATAATGTAGGTGTCGGCGGTGTCCCGAGTGGCAGATTAGGGGTTAATAATATAATGTAGGTGTCGGCAATGTCGGGACGGCAGATTAGGGGTTAATAAGTGTAAGATTAGGGGTGTTTAGACTCGGGTTCATGTTAGGGTGTTAGGTGTAGACATAAATGTATTTTCCCCATAGGAATCAATGGGGCTGCATTAGGAGCTAAACGCTGCTTTTTTGCAGGGGTTAGGTTTTTTTTCAGTCGGCTCTCCCCCATTGATCCCTATGGGGAAATCGTGCATGAGCACGTTCAGCCAGCTCACCGCTAACGTAAGCAGCTCTGGAATTGAGGTGAGATGTGGAGCAAAATTTTGCCCTATGATCACTTTTTTGCGGTTAATGCCGGGTTTGGAAAAACCTTTAATACCAGCGCTGTCTGTAAGTGAGCAGTGAGCATAAACTGCTCGTTAGCACCGCACAACTTATAACGCCAAACTCGTAATCTAGCCGTTTGTTTGCCAAAAATTTTATTGTGAATATCATCATCCTGATATATATTACAGCAATAAAACACCCATACTTGTGTTCAGTGATGTCCCATGAGTATAACAATACCCCCCATATACAGGTTTTCTGAGATTTATGGAATTTACAGGGCCCTACATATTGCATACCCATTTACATAGAAATATGGCACATTCATTTTCTGGGCTATTATAGCAGCTCAGGAATGAAAATTACCCCATCATGGCATACCATTTACAATAGTAGACACCCCAGAGTATTCTGAAAGGGCCATGCCACGTCTTTTTGTGAAGCCCCTTAGTCACAACACCTGGCCAAATGTAGTGGTCATTTTTTTTGTATGCATTTTTTACACAAACACTGTACTTTGGCTGCTTCTCTCATCATCCTTATATGATTTGCTTCTAAAAACACACATATTTGTGTTTGGCAATGTCCTATGAGTACAAAAATAACCCCACGTACAGGGTTTATGGGGTTTACCAAAGTTACAGGGCCAAATATGGGGTCTGCCCATTTACATGAAAATTTGGCACATTAGTTTTCTGGGTCTATGTCCTCTTTGAGACATTATAGCAGCCCAGAAATTAAAATTACCCCATCATGGTATACCATTTACAAAAGTAGATACCCCAAGGTATTCCAAAAGGGCCATGCCACATCTTTTTGTGAAGCCTCTTAGTCACAACACCTGGTCATATGTAGTGGTTATATTTTTTATATGCGTTTTTTACACAAACACTGTGATTTGGCTGTTTCTATCATCAACCTTTTATGTTTTGCTGCTATAAAACACACATATTTGTGTTTGGCAATTTCCTATGAGTACAAAAAGTACCCCCCATGTAAAGGTTTTATGGGGTTTACAGAAGTTACAGGGCCACATATGGGGTCTGCCCATTTCAGTCTTCATACGTGGAAATTTGGCACCTTGATTTTCTAGGCCTATGTCCTCTTTGAGACATTATAGCAGCCCAGGAATGAAAATTATCCCATCATGGCATAGCATTTGCAAAAGTTGACACCCCAGGGTATTACAAAAAGGCCATGTCTCGTCTTTTTGTGAAGCCCCTTAGTCACAACACCTAGCCAAATGTAGTGGTCATATTTTTCGTATGCGTTTTTTACACAGACACTGCACTTTGGCTATTTCTGTCATCAACCTTTTATGTTTTGCTGCTATAAAACACTCATATTTGTGTCCTATGAGTACAACAGTACCCCCATGCACAGCTTTTATGGGGTTTCAGGAAGTTACAGGGCCCAATATGGGGTCTGCCAATTTACATGGAAAATTGGCACATTGATTTTCTAGACCTATGTTGCCTTTGAGACAGTATGGTAGCCCAGGAATGAAAATTACCCCATCATCGCATACCATTTACAAAAGTAGACAACCCAGGGTATTCAAAAAGGACTATGTTTAGTCGTTTTTGTAGCCAATTAGTCACAACACCTGGTCAAATTTAGTGGTCATATATTTTTATTTGCTTTTTCACACAAACATTGCTTTTTTTTCTATTTGGATCCTTATATGTTTTACTGCTATAATACACCCATATTTGTGTTCAGTGATGTCCCCTGAGTACAACAATACCCCCCATGCACAGGTTTTATGGGGTTTCAGGAAGTTACAGGGCCCAAGATGGGGTCTGCCCATTTACATGGAAATTTGGCACATTGATTTTCTGGACCTACGTTGCATTTGAGACAGTATGGCAGCCCAGGAATGAAAATTACCCCCCTCATGGCATACCATTTGCAAAAGTGGATAACTCAGGATATTCTAAAATGAGTATTTTAGATGTTTTGTTTAACTTATCATGGCCTTAGAGTGGATGGGCTTAACATATAATGGGACAGGACAAGCTCAGGGGATTTATGAAGTTAGGAATACAGAATAATAAAATAAAATAAATTAGGAACACATACAGATTGCTTTCAAATTAAAAGTTTAACTCTGTGTGATATATTCGAAAGCAATTAGTGATACAGAGGCCAGGTAGAGAGGGGCAGTCAGGGCAATGGTAACTAGAATCCTTCCTCACTTCTTTTTTATAGCAGCTGCATTTTTTCTGGGGTGTTCTTTTGCAGGCAGTGGGGGGGTCCTAGTTGGAAAATGCCTGTGTGTCGCTGGACATTTTCAGAATAAACTGTGGGAGGATTAGGGGTCTGGTTAAACAAAATATCAAATGTAACATTTAACAAAAATTCCAAAAAAGTATAAGGTTTCCCTGTGCCTGCTTTTTTGTAGAGCACATATGCATTATAGACTGAGATCTGCATAACATAAAAAGCTACTTTTTGTACCAAGTTCTTGTTTTTCTTTGAATTAGATATGACTGCAGGCACCGGTCAGCTAAATCTACCCCCCCCCCCCATGTTTTTGTTGTACTCCACAATGCACTTTGACTTTAGGATCTGTGCAGATCTTCCCTTCAAAGACACTGGCACTGTAGCTTCATCGTGCATTGTGGAGAGCATGTACACATCTTTTTTATTAGTGTACCGAAGGGCCAGTAGCTCATTGTGGCGTAAAGCTGACGTTGTGCCCATGCTTTTTTTCCATACATCAGCTTCTGGGGGAAACCTTTGCGATTTTTTTCGTGTTGTGCCACAGGCCACGGTTTCAAAATAAAATAAAATTTTTAATTACTCTGTACTGGTGTAAAAATTATCGAGCCACAAATGGTACCCTTTGTTTAGCAGGGGTAGTAGGAAATCCCACACAATGTTCCCACTTGTGCCAACTGAATCTGGGCAGCCAGGTGGATCCAAGTGGCTATCTTTACCCTGGTAGATGCGAAATGCCCAGGATACCCAGTACTGCATTCACAGAGTTTATAAAATTTTACCCCATAGCGGGACTTCTTGGATGGTATATATTGCTTGAAAAGCAATCTCCTCTTAGGGATGTAAACATCTTTACATTTTTGGGACAGGTAGTTTATCAGGGGCCTTTTTTTAATTGACCTATCATGCAGGGGGTCATTTCTGGGGGGGGGGGGGGGCACTGGGCATTATCATTAAAATGAAGAAAACGCAGCAACTGTTCATATCTATCCCTATTCATAATCCATGGAAAAAAGGGGTAGCCAGGATGGGGTTCTGGCTCCAGTATAAACGTATGCTGGGTTTCTTCACAATCCCCATTACTAAAGTCAGGGCCCAAAACGTTTTAATCTCCAGTATGTCAGTGGGGTGCCAGGTATTTTTTCTGACATACTGAGATTGTGGATTCTCTGACAGATACTGGCTGGCATATAAATTTGTTTGAGCAACTATATGCTCAAACAAGGTATCCGTCAGAATCAGGGAGAGATAATTTATTGGCTCACATACTGGAACATCAGTTGTGATGCCAGGAGTCTCTGTAAATTCGGGCATTTCTGAGGCAGTTAAATTTGGGGGTAGCCAATTTTGGTCATTTGTGCGACGCCTCCTTTTAGGTGGCGGGCAGGGAGCACCAGCATTAGATGTATCACTCAGGGGCTCTATATCTGATGCTGTAAGGGTTGCACTGTCAGACAGAGCAGAGAGGGTTTCACTCCCTCAATCTTCGACAAGAATGGCATAAGCCTCTTCTGCTGAATAGTGTGCCATTTTTTTTCTGCCAATTCCCACTTCACCACCACAATTCCCACTTCACCTCCCCCAAAATCCCACTAAGCCACCCAATTACCACCCACCTATTCCCCCCCCGCCCTATTCTAAAAAGAAAAATAGAAAAGCACTGGGAAGGGTGGTGATTGAGAACAGCAGGAAAGGGGTTAACAGTAACTAAAGATCCCCACAAATAAACTTTTGGGCACTGATCACAGTGATATTAGGCTGATGACAGTAGCAGCTCAGTGATCGGCAGCATAAAAAATATAATATATATATTTCTAACCCCCACAAATAAACCCCAATGCTTTTGATCAGCACTGATCAAAGCCCTAACAGGCAGGCCACAGTGATATTAGGCTGATCACAGCAGCAGCTCTGTGATCAGCAGCAAAAAATTATATATTTTAAAAATATATATATATATTTTTTTCTTTTCTCTTTTTTCACAAGCACACAGACACACTAATCTGCCTTCCTCTCTCCCTCAGATCGCAGTGAGGGAAGAGAGGAAGCGGGTACACTTGTAACAGCCAATGATCCCACTCATTGGCTGTTACAGTGTTGCAGGGGATGATCGTTACACCACCTGCATGCTGATTGGATCCTGGGGGAATGCCTGAGGTGCTAGGCACATCCCCCAACCAGATCCAACACTGAGGAGACAACGGAGGAAGCACAGGAGTTAGAAACCGTTATGTCGTAACGGCACTAAAGCCCAGTGCTATTAGGACAGAATAGAACGCAGTAACGGCGTTAAAAGGTTAATCAGCCTTTTTCAAGATGGTTTTCTGTAGTTTGTTCCTGTTTATTTATACCTGTTTCTCCTTCCTCTTAATTTAAGATTTAAAGTGGTAGTCCTCCTTTTTGAGTATCTTGATTGCACTTTCCTTATTATTGCACTTGTTTTGTTTATTACCATTCGGCTAGATTACGAGTTTTGCGGTATGAGTGAAAAAGCAACGTTAAGGCTCTTTTTCCCTACCACTGGTATTAAGAGTCTTGCAGGTTTAGGGGCACCGCACACTTTTTTGGCCGTAACGCAACATAACTACCGCAGCTTTCAAAAAGTCCTTTTACAATGGGACTTCCTTTGCGCCGGTATTACGGGTCTGCCTGGGAGGCCGAAAAGTGAGCGGTACGTCCTAAAACTTCAAGATCCACAACATAAACTGAAAGTCAGTAGTTATGAGTTTTACGCTACAAAGCTGTAACATAAAACTCATAACTAAAGTGCTAAAAAGTACACTCACAGCCATAAACTACCTATTAACCCCTAAACCGAGGCCCTCCCGCATCGCAAACACTAAAATAAAATTATTAACCCCTAATCTGCCGCTCCGAACATCACCACCACTATAATAAACATATTAACCCCTAAACCGCCGTATTCCCACATCGCAAACACTCGTTAAATATTAACCCCTAATCTGCCGCCCCTAACGTCGCCGCCACTATACTAAATTTATTAACCCCTAAACCTAACCCTAACCCTAACACCCACTAACTTTAATGTAATTAAAAAAATCTAAATAAAACCTACTATTATTCACTAAATAATTCCTATTTAAAACTAAATACTTACCTGTTAAATAAACCCTAAGCTAGCTACAATATAACTAATAGTTACATTTTATCTAGCTTAGGTTTTATTTTTATTTCACAGCTAAGTTTGTATTTATTTTAACTAGGTAGAATAGTTACTAAATAGTTATTAACTATTTACTAACTACCTAGCTAAAATAAATACAAATTTACCTGTAAAATAAAACCTAACCTGTCTTACACTAACACCTAACCTTACACTACAATTAAATCAATTACATAAATTAAATACAATTAACTAAATTACAAAAAAAAACAAAGACCAAATTACACAACATAAAAAAAGAAATGATCAGATATTTAAACTAATTACACCTAATCTAATAGCCCTATCAAAATAACAAAAACCTAGCCTAAACTACCAATAGCCCTTAAAAGGGCCTTTAGCGGGGCATTGCCCCAAAGAAATCAGCTCTTTTTCCTGTAAAAAAATACAAACAACCCCCCAACAGTAAAACCCACCACCCACACAACCAACCCCCCAAATAAAATCCTAACTAAAAAACCTAAGCTCCCCATTTCCCTGAAAAGGGCATTTGGATGGGCATTGCCCAAACCCTAATCTAAAAATAAAACCCACCCAATAAACCCTTAAAAAAGCCTAACACTAACCCCCAAAGATCCACTTACAGTTTTTGAAGACCCAACATCCATCCTCAATGAAGCCGGCAGAAGTCATCAAAGAAGCAGTAGAAGTCTTCATCCAACCGGGCAGAAGTCTTCATCTAACCGGGCAGAAGTCTTCATTCAGATGGCATCTTCTATCTTCATCCATCCGGCGAGGTGCGGGTCCATCTTCAAGACATCCGGCGCGGAGCATCCTCTTCAATCAACGTTTTCTTGAACAATGAATTCTCCTTTTTTAAGTGACGTCATCCAAGATGCTCCACGCCCGGATGTCTTGAAGATGGCGCCGCTCCGCGTTGGAATGATGAAGATAGAAGATGCTGTCTGGATGAAGACTTCTGCCCGTCTGGAGGACCACTTCTTGCCGTTTGGATGAAGACTTCTCCTGGCTTCGTTGAGGATGGATGTCCGGTCTTCAAAAACTGTAAGTGGATCTTCGGGGGTTAGTGTTAGGTTTTTTTAAGGGTTTATTGGGTGGGTTTTATTTTTAGCTTAGGATTTGGGCAGAAAAGTGCTAAATGCCCTTTTAAGGGCAATGCCCATACAAATGCCCTTTTCAGGGCAATGGGGAGCTTAAGTTTTTTTAGATAGGATTTTATTTGAGGGGTTTGGTTGTGTGGGTGGTGGGTTTTACTGTTGGGGGGTTGTTTGTATTATTTTTTTTACAGGTAAAAGAGCTGATTTCTTTGGGGCAATGCCCCGCAAAAGGCCCTTTTAAGGGCCATTGGTAGTTTATTGTAGGCTAGGTTTTTTTTATTTTGGGAGGGCTTTTTTATTTTGATAGGGCTATTAGTTTAGGTGTAATTAGTTTAAATATTTGATAATTTCTTTTTTATTTTGTGTAATTTAGTGTTTTTTGTTTCTTTTTGTAATTTAGTTAATTGTATTTGATTAATGTAATTTATTTAATTGTAGTGTAAGGTTAGGTGTTAGTGTAAGACAGGTTAGGTTTTATTTTACAGGTACATTTGTATTTATTTTAACTTGGTAGCTAGTAAATAGTTAATAACTATTTACTAACTAATCTACCTAGTTAAAATAAATATAAACTTAGCTGTGAAATAAAAATAAAACCTAAGATAGCTACAATGTAACTATTAGTTATATTGTAGCTATCTTAAGTTTTATTTTACAGGTAAGTATTTAGTTTTAAATAGGAATTAGTTAGGTAATGATAGTAATTTTTATTTAGATTTATTTTAATTATATTAAAGTTAGTGGGGTTTAGGGTTAGGGTTAGGGTTAGACTTAGGGTTAGATTTAGGGGTTAAAAACTTTAGTATAGTGGCGGCGACGTTGGGGGCAGCAGATTAGTGGTTAATAAGTGTAATGTAGGTGGCGGCGATGTTAGGGACAGCATATTAGGGGTTAATAAGTGTAGGTAGGTGGCGGCGACATTGGGGGCGGCAGATTAGGGGTTAATAAGTGTAGGTAGGTGGCGGCGATGCCGGGGGCAGAAGATTAAGGGTTAATAAGTGTAATGTAGGTGGCGGCGATGTTGGGGCAGCAGATTAGGGGTTAATAAGTGTAATGTATGTGTCGGCAATGTCGGGGGCAGCAGATTAGGGGTGTTTAGACTTGGGCATCTACTTATCAAGCCGTCAACTTACTTGCATTCGACGGCACCAATACGCTTGCCTAAGATCGCCTAACATCGCTGCCGTGGACCTGAATACGTTCTCCAAAATTATCAAAAAAGCTGTCAAAAAGCTGCGCAACAAGTACGATGCAATGAGCAGCGGACTGTTGTTAACTAACAGTCATCGATCTTGCTGCTCTTCGGCTTTTTCACAGCTTTATTGGTACCCTGTCACTAAACACCCACACTATACTATACTGTTTAACCCCTATACTGCCGCTCCCAGAGCCCACTGCAACTCTAATAAATGTATTAACCCCTAAACCGCCGCTCCCGGAGCCCACCGCAACTCTAATAAATGTATTAACCCCTAAACCGCCTCTCCAGGAGTTCACCGCCACCTACATTATACTTATTAACCCCTAATCTGCCGCCCCCTACATCGCCACCACCTACATTATACTTATTAACCCCTAATCTGCCCCCCCCTACACCGCCCCCCCCATGATTGGAACAGCCAATAGAATGCGAGCTCAATCCTTTTGGCTGATTGGATCAGCCAATAGGATTGAACTTCAATCCTATTGGCTGATTGCATCAGCCAATAGGCTTTTTCTACCTTAATTACGATTGGCTGATAGAATTCTATCAGCCAATCGGAATCTAAGGGACGTCATCTTGGATGACGTCACTTAAAGGTACCTTCATTCAACAAGAAGACGTCGTAAGAAGAGGATGCTCCGCGTCAGATGTCTTGAAGATGGAGCCACTCCGCGCCGGATGGATGAAGATAGAAGATGCCGTCTGGATGAAGACTTCTGCCCGTCTGGAGGACCACTTCTGCCGGATTCGTTGAAGACTTCTCCCGGTAAGGTAATCTTCAAGGGGTTAGTGTTAGGTTTTTTAAGGGGGTATTGGGTGGGTTTTAGAGTAGGGTTGGTTGTGTGGGTGGTGGGTTTTAATGTTGGGGGGGATTTGTAATTTTTTTTACAGGTAAAAGAGCTGATTACTTTGGGGCAATGCCCCGAAAAGGCCCTTTTAAGGGCTATTTGTAATTTAGTGTAGGGTACGGCTTTTTTTTATTTGGGGGGGGGCTTTTTTATTTTGTCAGGGGGATTAGATTAGGTGTAATTAGTTTAAAAATCTTGTAATTTGTTTATTATTTTCTCTTGTAAAGGTGTATCCAGTCCACGGGTTCATCCATTACTTGTGGGATATTCTCCTTCCCAACAGGAAGCTGCAAGAGGACACCCACAGCAGAGCTGTCTATATAACTCCTCCCCTAACTGCCACCCCCAGTCATTCTCTTGCAGCTCTCAACAAGAAAGGAAGTATCAAGAGAGATGTGGTAACTTAGTGTAGTTTTTACCTTCAATCAAAAGTTTGTTATTTTTAAACGGTACCGGTGTTGTACTGTTTTTACTCTGAGGCAGAAATTGGAAGAAGACTTCTGCCTGGAGGTTTGATGATCTTAGCGGTTTGTAACTAAGGTCCATTGCTGTTCTCACACATAACTGAAGAGTATGGAAAGAAAACTTCAGTTGGGGGGACGGTCTGCAGATTGCCTGCTTTGAGGTATGTTCAGTATATTTATTTCTAGAGAGATGATAAGGTCTAGAAAATGCTGACAGTGCCTGGTATATTTAAGGTAAGCCTGATACAGTGATTTAACAACAACTGGAATCATGCTTGCAAAAAGGGATAATATTCATGTTAATACCTAGGCTTACCATCATTTTTAGAGGTGAACCTGGGACCACCTGGTGCGGTGCCAGTGGGGGTGTGGTCAGGAGCGTGGCAATTACTGGTCCTTTTAAAATAGTAGCTTTTATGTGTGTAATGTTTTGTGGATACTCTACCCTTCCTCAGTCAAACAAGTGAATCACACAGTTTAAATAGTCTATAACACCACCCCCTAGTGAAAAAGGCACCATTACGTTGTCATGGCAAATAAATCATTAATCTAAATCTCAGATTCTAAATAATGCCAAACATCAAGCATAATTATCACTTTCATAATTATCAATTTCACAATTTAATATCTGCAGTGTAATATGTGTTTTATGTGTTTAATTAAGGAACAGAGCCAAATACTGATAAGGCATAAATACAACATTGAATGAAAGTAAAAAAGAAACACATACCTGCTAAAGCTGTTTAAGAGGCTACTCTATACCATAATGCAGGAAGATTATAGCCAAAATGCTATCCTGCATGAAGTAAAGCAAGATACAGGCCAAAAATCCTTCCTTTCTGTACTTCCTAGTCATACCCATGTGATTCCCCTAAAGTTGTATTACCGGCAATGTCACCAGGGGTCGGGGGGGAAGTGTTAAATTCTTAGAAAAATAAACCAAGTAGTACTACAAAATTAAAAAAACCTATGCTACTCACTCAGCCTGTATTACTAAATGTAAACTTTGAAGGACACGAACGTTAAGCTAAGCAGGGCTGTATGTAACAAAGTACCAGCATCCAACTATGCTGGAGAGCCACAGTCCAGTCGTTTTGAATAATGTGTCTGGGTTTCAGGTGGTCTGAAACCCGGACACATGATTTGAAACCTGGAGGTGGCAACCCTACTGGGACAGAATGAACAACTGGGTGGGACACTGGGACAGCGCCTCCAAACCAGGACAATCCCAGTAAAAGTGGGACTTCTGGTAAGCCTATTAATACCTATATTACTTAGTGTAAAAACGTTTGCATGATTTATAAATAAAAACGTTTTTTCTCTGAGGGTGATAAATCTTTATTTGGGGCCTAGTTTCCACATGGCTTGTTAGATTTCTCCTAGGAGTACTTTTTTAAGGCCCTCTGACTTTGAGTGCATGGTGGGAAGGGCCTATTTCTCTTGTTAAGTGTATCCAGTCCACGGATCATCCATTACTTGTGGGATATTCTCCTTCCCAACAGGAAGTTGCAAGAGGATCACCCACAGCAGAGCTGCTATATAGCTCTTCCCCTAACTGCCATACCCAGTCAGTCTCTTGCAACTCTCAACAAAGATGGACGTAGTAAGAGGAGAGTGGTGTATTATAGTTAGTTTCTTAACTTCAATCAAAAGTTTGTTATTTTTAAATGGTACCGGAGTGTACTGTTTTATCAAAGGCAGCATTAGAAGAAGAATCTGCCTGTGATTTCTATGATCTTAGCAGAAGTAACTAAGATCCATTGCCGTTCTCACATATTCTGAGGAGTGAGGTAACTTCAGAGAGGGAATGGCGTGCAGGTTTTCCTGCAATAAGGTATGTGCAGTAAACATATTTCTAGGGATGGAACTTGCTAGAAAAATGCTGCTGATACCGGATTAATGAAAGTTAAGCCTAAATGCAGTGATTTAATAGCGACTGGTATCAGGCTTATTAACAGAGATACATACTCTTATAAAAGTGTAATATAAAACGTTTGCTGGCATGTTTAATCGTTTTTATATATGCTTTGGTGATAAAACTTATTGGGGCCTAGTTTTTTCCACATGGCTGGCTTTATTTTTGCCTAGAAACAGAGGCTTTCCACTGTTATAGTATAAAAGTTACAGTTGGTGCAGTTAAAATTACAAACTGTGACATTCAGCTTCCCTCAGCAGTCCCCTGCATGCTATAGGACATCTCTGATGGGCTCAAAAGGCTTCAAAAGTAGGAGCTGTGGCAGTTGTTACGACTGTTTAAAAAACATATTTTTCGTTTTGTTAATCTGTTTTTTTGTATTAAGGGGTTAATCATCCATTTGCAAGTGGGTGCAATGCTCTGCTAACTTGTTACATACACTGTAAAAACTTCGTTAGTGTAACTGCCTTTTTTCACTGTTATTTCAAATTTTGCCAAAATTTGTTTCTCTTAAAGGCACAGTAACGTTTTTTTATATTGCTTGTTAACTTTGTTTAAAGTGTTTTCCAAGCTTGCTAGTCTCATTGCTAGTCTGTACAAACATGTCTGACACAGAGGAAACTACTTGTTCATTATGTTTAAAAGCCATGGTGGAGCCCCATAGGAGAATGTGTACTAAATGCATTGATTTCACGTTAAACAGTAAAGATCAGTCTTTATCTATAAAAGAATTGTCACCAGAGGGGTCTGTCGAGGGGGAAGTTATGCCGACTAACTCTCCCCACGTGTCGGAACCCTTCGCCTCCAGCTCGAGGGACTCACGCTAATATGGCGCCAAGTACATCAGGGATGCCCATAGCGATTACTTTGCAGGACATGGCTGCAATCATGAATAATACCCTGTCACAGGTATTAGTCAGATTGCCTGAATTGAGAGGCAAGCGCGATAGCTCTGGGGTTAGACGAGATACAGAGCGCGTAGATGCTGTAAGAGCCATGTCTGATACTGCGTCACAATATGCAGAACCTGAGGACGGAGAGCTTCAGTCTGTGGGTGACGTCTCTGAATCGGGGAGACCTGATTCAGAGATTTCTAATTTTAAATTTAAGCTTGAAAACCTCCGTGTGTTACTTGGGGAGGTATTAGCTGCTCTGAATGACTGTGACACAATTGCAGTGCCAGAGAAATTGTGTAGGCTGGAAAAATACTATGCAGTGCCGGTGAGTACTGATGTTTTTCCAATACCTAAAAGGCTTACAGAAATTATTAGTAAGGAGTGGGATAGGCCCGGTGTGCCCTTTTCCCCACCTCCTATATTTAGAAAAATGTTTCCAATAGATGCCACTACACGGGACTTATGGCAGACAGTCCCTAAGGTGGAGGGAGCAGTTTCTACTTTAGCAAAGCGTACCACTATCCCGGTTGAGGACAGTTGTGCTTTTTCAGATCCAATGGATAAAAAATTAGAGGGTTACCTTAAGAAAATGTTTATTCAACAAGGTTTTATTTTACAGCCCTCTGCATGCATTGCGCCTGTCACTGCTGCGGCGGCGTTCTGGTTTGAGGCCCTGGAAGAGGCCATCCATACAGCTCCATTGACTGAAATTATTGACAAGCTTAGAACACTTAAGCTAGCTAACTCATTTGTTTCTGATATTAGAAAAGTGTTTAAGCAGAGCGCTGGTTTATAAACAGGATACCACACAACTTACAAGTAAGAAAAGATCCTTCTATCTTTTCAAAAATGTAGTAAGAATTATGGTGATAGTAAGTGCGCTAAAAGAAAGCTAAAGGTATCCAATATTATCCGGTATTAAAAAGATATGTATAAAAGTGGAAAGTGTGATAAATGTGTATAATTCACAGTCAAAAATAAAAAAGGGGGTGTGAGGGGAAAAAAAGGGGGTCTATGCAAAAAAATGACAGTGTCCGCAAAAAATAAGTGATATTGTATCTTGGGAAGAACTAATATAATCTTCTAATCATGATGTGCTAAAAATTCAAAATATGTAACAATAAGTGATGTGTCTATATATAGGTGTAATAATATCAAACTTTAGATAGTGTATGTGGGAAAAAAACAATACGTTAAATTATAACGAAAAAAACTATAATATTCAAAAAATTTATAATATCCAAAAAATTATGCAGCCTAAATCATATATCAAAAATATTTATTTATACACACTCACAAGCAAATAGAAGGGGACGTCTCCCCTAATAAAAAGTAATAAAAACGTAATAAAAACAGATTTAAGCCAGTAGAAATTCAATTCTAAAAAAGCAGACTTTGCTGAGAAAATGTGTTAGAAAATCCACAATATTGTGCAGAGAGAGACAGTTCCTTATAGCATCCGAACCTTTCGTTGTTGCTTTATAAGTAGATTTTACTGACCAAGTTCAGGATTTAGAAAAAATGTAGGCTCCTTATAGTACTATACAGTCATTCAACTTTATTGGACTTATTGCTTTAGGATACTTTCTACTTACTTCACCACCCGTGTGGCAACGATATCACCTGTACAGCTCCAAGTATCCAAACTGAGTCAGTGCGCCGCGTGTATCTCGGCGTCTGACGTCATCGGCAAACTTCAGCCGCTGTCACTGTAATAGTTGGCTTTTCTGGATATTATAATCCTAGGTGGTTTTGGAGATAATCACTTCTTGTATTTCCAACAGAGATAGTTCCCTGCACTTAGTGCTAATTGCACGCAGGAAAAAGATGGATGTTGAGAAATGTAAATAGCCCGGGTTAAAGTTGAAAAAATCCTTAAATATAGAATGTCCTCATTCAAGTAGTAATGTCAGATAACACAGCCACTCAGATCAACGCGTTTCGCTCGCCAGGGAGCTTTTTCAAGATAGATGTGACTGGTCTGGTGTGTCCTTATAAAGGTGTCAGAAAACCCTCATTGGTAGTTTTTTCATTGAAATTTAAGGTGGAATCATAGGAATACTATGTATCTGTATATGTCCCATCTGATTAAGGTGGAATAGTCTCTTCATGCTCATTCTCAGCTTAAAAAGGAATTTCTTTTTTTTTTTTTTTAGCTTAATATCTTGTTTACTGAAAAGGCTACTATATAAGTACTGCTGCAATATTCATATTATTCTAAAAAGAATAACATTCATAAAACGTAATATTCATAAAAAATTTTATATTCATAAAATTTATATTCATAAAATTTATCTGATATTTAAAAATAATAATCAATCTTCATAAAATACATAAAATTCATAAAATATTTTTATAACATATATTAATAAAAATGGCCCTAAAACTTGTAACAGGAGAAATCTATATGTACATCCTACAATACTGAAAATTCCAAAAGGGATTTTATCGATTTGATTATGGCCATAAAACTTAAGCAGTATAAAAGTTACAATTTAAAATCACCATTAGTCCAACAAAAAGGGGGAGAGATCTAATTCTGAGTTTAAACCTCTTGGGTACAGAGTATCGTATTTGTAAATTAGCTCTGCTTCTTTTATCAGTAATTTCTTCTCTATACTGCCACCTCTCCAATGATTGTGTACTTTTTGTACACCCCAATATTTTAAATCTTTAGTGTTACCTTTATGGACTGATTTAAAGTGTTTGTATAGATGAGTATCATCTCTACCATTTTTTATATTGCCAATATGCTCTCTTATTCGGTCCCTAATCATTCTTTTGGTTTCCCCAAAGTAAAAAAGGTTGCAAGTGCACTTAAGAACATAAATTATATTTTTATTGGTACATCTTATGGTATCTTTAATTATGAGGGGTTTCTCTGTATTACTAAATCTAATATTTTTTGATTTGTTACTGTGGCCACATGCCTTACATGAGTAGCATGGAAAAAAACCATTAATACTTTTCCCAGTTAAATCTTTTTGTTTTAGTATATTTTTCTTTTTTGTTTTAAGTTCACTAGGTGCCAAAATTGTTTTAAGGTTCGCTGCCTTTTTGAAAATAAATTTGGGGTTGTTAATGATTTTCGTCCCTAACAGATCATCTTCTTTTATTAAGTGCCAATGTTTTTTTATTATCCTTTTGATGACATTCAGGTCAGCACTATAATCTGTTATAAAAGGGACCATGATCTTATTACTGGTCTCTTTTTGTTTCTCTTTATAGGTCAGAAGGGACTCTCTGTCTGTGTTCTTGGCTCTCTCTATGGCTTTATCTGTAATATCATCTTTATAACCTCTCACCTTGAATCTTTCTAATAGGATTTCAGATTGCTGTTCGAAATCTGTCATCCTAGAGCAGTTCTTTCTAATACGTAAGAATTGTCCTACTGGGATGTTTTTCTTCCATGCATCTAGATGGCAACTTTTTGCATGTATATAATTACTGCAGTCGACCTTCTTAAAATGGGTCTTAGTTTCAATTTTATTTTCTACTTTAAGTATTTCTAGATCTAAGAACACCACAGAGTCTGTACTGTAATTATATGTAAAGTTCAGTCCCCAGGTATTATTATTCATTTCATCAAACATATTTTTAAGTTCAATTTCAGTACCTTTCCAGACTATTAGAAGGTCATCTATGTACCTTTTATAGAGCACAAGGTCTGCACCATAGCCGCCAGAGTTGAAGAATTGAGTTTCCCAGGCACCCATAAAAAGATTGGCGTAGCTAGGTGCAAACCTTGTGCCCATTGCCGTACCCTCTATCTGTAGGTAAAATTTGTTGTTAAAGGAAAAGTAGTTATTGTCAAGTATGTATTTAATACTTTTTAAAATAAAAGCCCTATGTTGATCTGACATATTTAGATCAGATTTTAGAAACATTTCAACCGCTTTAATTCCCTTGGAATGATCAATTACCGTGTATAAAGATGTGACATCACACGTTGCTAGGATCATCCCTTCCTCCCAATGTATGGATTTAAGTTCATTTAAGACTTGTGTGGAATCTTTAAGGTATGAGTTAAGATTTTTAACATGTTTTTGGAGAAAATTGTCCACATATCTAGATAAATTCGCTGATAAAGATTCTATCCCAGAAATGATTGGTCTACCTGGAGGGCTGACCAAACATTTGTGGATCTTCGGCAGGAAATAAAAGATGGGGATACGAGGAAATTTGGGTGTCAAAAATTCAAGTTCTTTATCATTCAAAATGCCAGATTTACTGCCTTCCTTAAGTAATTTGTCTAATATCCTATTGAATTTTTTTGTAGGATCAAAATCTAATTTTTTATAAGTCTTGGTGTCATTTAGAAGTCTATTTGCTTCTTTGATATAATTAGTAGTGTCCATCAGGACAATTCCTCCGCCCTTATCGGCAGGTTTAATGGTCACCCCACTGTTTTTTTGAAGGTTCTCGATAATTTCTTTATCTTTAATGCTTAAATTGTAATTTTTAAGTTTCTTGGGGTTGTATTTCTGTATATCCTTACAAACTAATTTTTCAAAAGTGTCAAGGTAATTACCCTTAGCATGTGTGGGGTTAAATTTAGATTTTATTTTAAAGTCTGTATGTTGAATACTATCTGAAACATCGTTACTTATTTGCCTTTCAATAGGGTTTTTGAGAAAAAATCTTTTAATAGTAAGATTGCGTACAAATTTTTTAATATGAATATGGGTGTTAAATAAGTGCAGGGAACTATCTCTGTTGGAAATACAAGAAGTGATTATCTCCAAAACCACCTAGGATTATAATATCCAGAAAAGCCAACTATTACAGTGACAGCGGCTGAAGTTTGCCGATGACGTCAGACGCCGAGATACACGCGGCGCACTGACTCAGTTTGGATACTTGGAGCTGTACAGGTGATATCGTTGCCACACGGGTGGTGAAGTAAGTAGAAAGTATCCTAAAGCAATAAGTCCAATAAAGTTGAATGACTGTATAGTACTATAAGGAGCCTACATTTTTTCTAAATCCTGAACTTGGTCAGTAAAATCTACTTATAAAGCAACAACGAAAGGTTCGGATGCTATAAGGAACTGTCTCTCTCTGCACAATATTGTGGATTTTCTAACACATTTTCTCAGCAAAGTCTGCTTTTTTAGAATTGAATTTCTACTGGCTTAAATCTGTTTTTATTACGTTTTTATTACTTTTTATTAGGGGAGACGTCCCCTTCTATTTGCTTGTGAGTGTGTATAAATAAATATTTTTGATATATGATTTAGGCTGCATAATTTTTTGGATATTATAAATTTTTTGAATATTATAGTTTTTTCGTTATAATTTAACGTATTGTTTTTTTCCCACATACACTATCTAAAGTTTGATATTATTACACCTATATATAGACACATCACTTATTGTTACATATTTTGAATTTTTAGCACATCATGATTAGAAGATTATATTAGTTCTTCCCAAGATACAATATCACTTATTTTTTGCGGACACTGTCATTTTTTTGCATAGACCCCTTTTTTTCCCCTCACACCCCCTTTTTCATTTGTTTCTGATGCCATTGTTCATTTGACTAAACTAACGGCTAAGAATTCCGGATTCGCCATCCAGGCGCGTAGGGCGCTATGGCTTAAATCCTGGTCAGCTGATGTGACTTCAAAGTCTAAATTACTTAACATTCCTTTCAAGGGGCAGACCTTATTCGGGCCTGGTTTGAAAGAAATTATTGCTGACATTACTGGAGGTAAGGGTCATACCCTTCCTCAGGACAGGGCCAAATCAAGGGCCAAACAGTCTAATTTTCGTGCCTTTCGAAATTTCAAGGCAGGTGCAGGATCAGCTCCCTCTATTTCAAAACAAGAGGGAACTTTTCCTCAATCTAAGCAGGCCTGGAAACCTACCCAGTCCTGGAACAAGGGCAAGCAGGCCGAAAGCCTGCTGCTGCCTCCAAGACAGCATGAAGGAGCGGCCCCCTATCCGACAACGGATCTAGTAGGGGGCAGACTCTCTCTCTTCGCCCAGGCGTGGGTAAGAGATGTTCAGGATCCCTGGGCGTTGGAGATCATATCTCAGGGATATCTTCTGGACTTCAAAGCTTCTCCCCCACAAGGGAGATTTCACCTTTCAAGATTATCTGCAAACCAGATAAAGAAAGAGGCATTCCTAAGCTGCGTGCAAGACCTCCTTGTAATGGGAGTGATCCATCCAGTTCCGCGGACGGAACAAGGACAGGGGTTTTATTCAAATCTGTTTGTGGTTCCCAAAAAAGAGGGAACCTTCAGACCAATTTTGGATCTAAAGATCCTAAACAAATTCCTCAGAGTTCCATCATTCAAGATGGAAACTATTCAAACCATTTTACCCATGATCCAAGAGGGTCAGTACATGACCACAGTGGACTTAAAGGATGCATACCTTCACATTCCAATCCACAAGAATCATCATCGGTTCCTGAGGTTTGCCTTTCTAGACAGGCATTACCAGTTTGTAGCGCTTCCATTCGGGTTGGCTACAGCCCCAAGAATTTTTACAAAGGTTCTGGGCTCACTTCTGGCGGTTCTAAGACTGCGAGGCATAGCGGTGGCTCCTTACCTAGACGACATCCTGATACAGGCGTCAAGCTTTCAAATTGCCAAGTCTCATACAGAGATAGTTCTGGCATTTCTGAGGTCGCATGGGTGGAAAGTGAAAGAAGAAAAGAGTTCTCTATCTACTCTCACAAGGGTTTCCTTCCTAGGGACTCTGATATATTCTATAGAAATGAAAATTTACCTGACGGAGTCCAGGTTATCAAAACTTCTAAATGCTTGCCGTGTTCTTCACTCCATTCCGCGCCCCACGGTGGCTTAATGGTAGCGGCGATGGACATAGTGCCATTTGCGCGCCTGCATCACAGACCGCTGCAATTATGCATGCTCAGTCAGTGGAATGGGGATTACACAGATTTGTCCCCTCTACTAAATCTGGATCAGGAAACCAGAGATTCTCTTCTCTGGTGGTTATCTCGGGTCCATCTGTCCAAAGGTATGACCTTTCGCAGGCCAGATTGGACCATTGTAACAACAGACGCCAGCCTTCTAGATGGGGTGCAGTCTGGAACTCCCTGAAGGCTCAGGGTTCATGGACTCAGGAGGAGAAACTCCTCCCAATAAATATTCTGGAGTTAAGAGCAATATTCAATGCTCTTCTAGCTTGGCCTGTTAGCAACACTGAGGTTCATCAGATTTCAGTCGGACAACATCACGACTGTGGCTTACATCATCCATCAAGGGGGGACCAGGAGTTCCCTAGCGATGTCAGAAGTCTCCAAGATAATTCGCTGGGCAGAGACTCACTCTTGCCACCTATCAGCGATCCATATCCCAGGGGTAGAGAACTGGGAGGCGGATTTTCTAAGTCGTCAGACTTTTCATCCGGGGGAGTGGGAACTCCATCCGGAGGTGTTTGCTCAATTGGTTCTCCGTTGGGGCAAACCAGAACTGGACCTCATGGCGTCTCGCCAGAACGCCAAGCTTCCTTGTTACGGATCCAGGTCCAGGGACCCAGAAGCGGCACTGATAGATGCTCTAGCAGCGCCTTGGTTCTTCAACCTGGCCTATGTGTTTCCACCGTTTCCTCTGCTCCCTCGTCTGATTGCCAAAATCAAACAGGAGAGAGCATCGGTGATATTGATAGCGCCTGCATGGCCACGCAGGACCTGGTATGCAGACCTAGTGGACATGTCATCCTTTCCACCATGGACTCTGCCTCTGAGACAAGACCTTCTAATACAAGGTCCTTTCAATCATCCGAATCTACTTTCTCTGAGACTGACTGCATGGAGATTAAACGCTTGATCCTATCAAAGCATGGCTTCTCCGAGTCAGTAATTGATACCTTAATACAGGCACAAAAGCCTGTCACCAGCAAAATTTACCACAAGATTTGGCGTAAATATCTTCATTGGTGTGAATCCAAGAATTACTCATGGAGTAGGGTTTGGATTCCTAGGATATTGTCCTTCCTCCAAGAGGGTTTGGACAAAGGACTATCAGCTAGTTCTTTAAAGGGACAGATTTCTGCTCTGTCTATTCTTTTACACAAGCGTCTGGCAGAAGTTCCAGACGTTCAGGCATTTTGTCAGGCTTTAGTTAGAATTAAGCCTGTGTTTAAACCTGTTGCTCCCCCATGGAGCTTAAA
The DNA here is from genome assembly GCF_027579735.1 of Bombina bombina. Taxonomy (NCBI): domain Eukaryota; kingdom Metazoa; phylum Chordata; class Amphibia; order Anura; family Bombinatoridae; genus Bombina; species Bombina bombina. The sequence continues at coordinate 1,315,445,924 of NC_069500.1, forward strand.
CTTGGTTCTTAAAGTTCTTCAAGGGGTTCCGTTTGAACCCCTTCATTCTATTGATATCAAACTTCTATCATGGAAAGTTCTTTTTCTGATGGCTATTTCCTCAGCTCGAAGAGTCTCGGAGTTATCTGCCTTACATTGTGATTCTCCTTATCTGATCTTTCATTCAGATAAAGTAGTTCTGCGTACAAAACCTGGGTTTTTACCTAAGGTGGTTTCAATCAAGAGATTGTTGTTCCATCATTATGTCCTAATCCTTCTTCAAAGAAGGAACGTCTTTTGCATAATCTAGACGTAGTCCATGCATTGAGGTTTTACTTGCAGGCTACTAAAGATTTTCGCCAAACATCTCACCTGTTTGTTATTTACTCTGGACAGAGGAGAGGTCAAAAGGCCTCGGCAACCTCTCTTTCTTTTTGGCTTCGGAGTATAATCCGTTTAGCATATGAGACTGCTGGACAGCAGCCCCCTGAAAGAATTACAGCTCATTCTACTAGAGCTGTGGCTTCCACCTGGGCCTTTAAAAATGAGGCCTCTGTTGAACAGATTTGCAAGGCTGCGACTTGGTCTTCGCTTCATACCTTTTCAAAATTTTACAAATTTGATACTTTTGCTTCTTCGGAGGCTGTTTTTGGGAGAAAGGTTCTACAGGCAGCGGTTCCTTCCGTTTAAGTTCCTGCCTTGTCCCTCCCATCATCCGTGTTCTTAAGCTTTGGTATTGGTATCCCACAAGTAATGGATGATCCGTGGACTGGATACACTTAACAAGAGAAAACATAATTTATGCTTACCTGATAAATGTATTTCTCTTGTAGTGTATCCAGTCCATGGCCCGCCCTGTCCTTTTAAGGCAGGTCTAAATTTTTATTAAACTTCAGTCACCACTGCACCCTATGGTTTCTCCTTTCTCGGCTTGTTTCGGTCGAATGACTGGATATGGCAGTTAGGGGAGGAGCTATATAGCAGCTCTGCTGTGGGTGATCCTCTTGCAACTTCCTGTTGGGAAGGAGAATATCCCACAAGTAATGGATGATCCGTGGACTGGATACACTACAAGAGAAATACATTTATCAGGTAAGCATAAATTATGTTTTTCGTTTTCAGTCTGAGACATCCAGCTTCCCTGAAGGAGTCCTCTGGCTTATAGGACCTCTATAGAGGGTTTTGTTCCTGCAAAAATCGTATTTAAGGGCAGGTAGGAGCCACAGTAGAGCTGTGGCAGTGTGTTTGACTGTTTGTTAACAGGTTTAATGTTTTTCTAATTCGTTTTTGGGCCTGAGGGGTTAATCATCCATTTGCAAGTGGGTGCAATGCTGTTTTAGTCCCTTATACACACTGTAAAAATTTTGTAGAGTTTACTACTTTTTAACACTGTTTTGCAGTTTATGTGCTAGTTTATTTCTCTTAAAGGCACAGTACCGTTTTTATATTATTGCTTTTTTCACATTTATTAAAGTGTTTTCCAAGCTTGCTGGTCTCATTATTAGTCTGTTAAACATGTCTGACATAGAGGAAACTCCTTGTTCATTATGTTTAGAAGCCATTGTGGAACCCCCTCTTAGAATGTGTACCAAATGCACTAACCTTTCTATAAGTTATAAAGACCATATTATGGCTTTTAAAGATATCACCTGAGGTTTCTGAGACTAACAAAAGGGAGGTTATGCCATCTAGCTCTCCCCACGTGTCAGAACCTATAACTCCCACTCAAGGGACGTCAAGTACATCTAGCTTGTCCAATGCGTTTACCTTACAAGACATGGCGGCAGTTATGAATCATACCCTCACAGAGGTATTGTCCAAACTGCCAGGGTTACAAGGAAAGCGAGACAGCTCTGGGGCTAGAACAAATACAGAGCTCTCTGATGCTTTAGTAGCTATGTCTGATATACCCTCACAATGTGCAGAAGTTGAAGCAGGAGAGCTTCTATCTGTGGGTGACTTCTCTGATTCAGGGAAGGCGTTACTTCAGTCTGACTCTGAAATGACAGCATTTAAATTTAAGCTTGAACACCTCCGCGTGTTGCTCAGGGAGGTTTTAGCGACTCTGGATGACTGTGACACCATTGTAGTCCCAGAGAAATTGTGTAAAATGGACAAGTACTTTGCAGTGCCTGTTTACACTGACGTTTTTCCAATCCCTAAGAGGTTTTCAGAAATTATTACTAAGGAATGGGATAGACCAGGTGTACCGTTCTCTCCCCCTCCTGCTTTTAAAAAGATGTTTCCTATAGATGCCGCTACACAGGACTTGTGGCAGACGGTCCCTAAGGTGGAGGGAGCAGTCTCTACCCTAGCTAAGCGTACAACTATTCCTGTCGAGGACAGTTGTGCTTTCCTAGATCCTATGGATAAAAAAATTACAGGGTTTCCTTAAGAAAATCTTTATACAACAAGGTTTTATTCTCCAGCCTCTTGCATGCATTGCCCCAGTCACTGCTGCAGCGGCTTTCTGGTTTGAGTCTGTGGAGGAGGCTCTACAGGTAGAGACCCCGTTGGATGATATCCTTGACAAGTTGACAGGCTTAAAGCTCTTAAGTTAGCCAAATCATTTTTTTCTGACGCCGTTTTTCATTTAACCAAGCTAACGGCTAAAAATTCAGGTTTTGCCATTCAGGCGCGTAGGGCACTATGGCTTAAATCCTGGTCAGCTGATATTACTGGAGGAAAAGGCCACGCCCTTCCCCAGGATAGGTCCAACAAGTTAAGGACCAAACAGACTAATTTTCGTTCCTTTCGAAACTTCAAGAGTGGCGCAGCTTCATCTTCCTCTTCTACAAAACAAGAGGGAAATTTTGCCCAGTCCAAGCCAGTCTGGAGACCTAACCAGGCTTGGAAAAAGGGGAAACAGGCCAAAAAGCCTGCTGCTGCCTCTAAGACAGCATGAAGGAGTAGCCCCCGATCCGGGACTGGATCTAGTGGGGGGCAGACTTTCTCTCTTCGCCCAGGCTTGGGCAAGAGACGTCCAGGATCCCTGGGCTCTGGAGATTGTTTCTCAGGGATATCTTCTGGATTTCAAAGCTTCATCTCCAAAGGGGAGATTTCATCTCTCACAATTATCTGCAAACCAGATAAAGAGAGAGGCATTCTTACATTGCGTTCAAGACTTACTAGTTATGGAAGTGATCCACCCAGTTCCAAAGGAGGAACAGGGGCAGGGCTTCTATTCAAATCTGTTTATAGTTCCCAAGAAAGAGGGAACTTTCAGACCTATCTTGGATCTCAAGATCCTAAACAAATTTCTCAGGGTCCCATCCTTCAAGATGGAGACTATTCGAACCATCCTACCTATGATCCAGGAGGGTTAATATATGACTACCGTGGATTTAAAGGATGCTTATCTACATATTCCGATACACAGGGATCATCATCAGTTCCTCAGGTTCGCCTTCCTAGACAGGCATTACCAGTCTGTGGCTCTTCCCTTCGGGTTAGCCATGGCACCAAGAATCTTTATGAAGGTTCTAGGGTCCCTTCTGGCGGTTCTAAGACTGCGGGGTATAGCAGTGGCCCCTTACCTAGACGACATCCTGATACAGGCGTCGACTTTTCAAATCGCCAGGTCCCATACGGACATTGTTCTGGCATTCCTGAGGTCTCACGGGTGGAAGGTGAACGAAGGAAAGAGTTCGCTCTCCCCTCTCACAAGAGTTTCCTTCCTAGGAACTCTGATAGATTCAGTAGAAATTAAGATTTATCTGACAGAGGTCAGGTTGTAAAAACTTCTAACTTCCTGCCGTGCTCTTTATTCCACTTCTCATCCGTCAGTGGCTCAGTGTATGGAGGTAATCGGATTAATGGTAGCAGCAATGGACATAGTTCCGTTTGCCCGCCTACATCTCAGACCACTGCAACTTTGCATGCTCAATCAGTGAAATGGGGATTAAACAGATTTGTCCCCTCTACTAAATCTGGATCAAGAGACCAGGGATTCTCTTCTCTGGTGGCTATCTCGGGTCCATCTGTCCAAAGGAATGAGTTTCCGCAGGCCAGAATGGACTTTAGTAACGACAGATGCCAGCCTTCTGGGCTGGGGTGCAGTCTGGAACTCCCTGAAGGCTCAGGGTTCGTGGACTCAGGAGGAGGCACTCCTTCCGATAAACATTCTGGAACTAAGAGCGATATGCAATGCTCTTCAGGCTTGGCCTCAGCTAGCTGCGGTCAGGTTCATCAGATTTCAGTCGGACAACATCACGACTGTAGCCTATATCAACCATCAGGGGGGAACAAGGAGCCCCCTGGCAATGTTGGAGGTTTCAAAGATAATTCTATGGGCAGAAGTTCACTCTTGCCATCTCTCAGTTATCCATATCCCAGGAGTAGAGAACTGGGAGGCGGATTTTCTAAGTCGGCAGATTTTTCTTCAGGGGGAGTGGGAGCTCCATCCAGAGGTATTTGCCCAGTTGATCCAACTATGGGAAACACCAGAACTGGATCTCATGGCGTCTCGTCAGAATTCCAAGCTTCCTTGTTATGGGTCCAGGTCCAGGGATCCCAAGGCAGCGCTGATAGATGCTCTAGCAGTGCCCTGGTCCTTCAGCCTGGCTTATGTGTTTCAACCGTTTCCTCTGCTCCCTCATCTGATTGCCAAGATCAAGCAGGAGAGAGCTTCGGTGATCTTGATAGCCCCTGCGTGGCCACGCAGGAATTGGTATGCAGATCTGGTGGACATGTCATCCTTTCCACCATGGACTCTGCCGCTGAGACAGGACCTTCTACTTCAGGGTCCTTTCAACCATCCAAATCTAATTTCTCTGCGTCTGACTGCTTGGAGATTGAACGCTTGATTTTATCAAAGCGTGGTTTTCCGAATCGGTCATTGATACCTTAATTCAGGCTCGAAAGCCTGTCACCAGGAAAATATATCATAAGATATGGTGTAAATATCTTCATTGGTGTGAATCCAAGGGTTTCTCATGGAGTAAGGTCAGGATTCCTAGGATATTATCTTTTCTCCAAGAAGGATTGGAGAAGGGATTGTCAGCTAGTTCCATAAAGGGACAGATTTCTGCTCTGTCTATTCTTTTGCACAAACGTCTGGCTGAGGTTCCAGACGTTCAAGCGTTTTGTCAGGCTTTAGTTAGAATCAAGCCTGTGTTTAAACCTGTTGCTCCGCCATGGAGTTTAAATTTAGTTCTTAAAGTTCTTCAAGGGGTTCCGTTTGAACCTTTACATTCCATAGATATTAAGCTTTTATCTTGGAAAGTTCTGTTTTTAGTAGCTATCTCCTCGGCTCGAAGAGTTTCGGAGTTATCTGCTTTACAGTGTGATTCCCCTTATCTGATTTTCCATGCAGATAAGGTAGTGTTACGTACCAAACCTGGGTTTCTTCCTAAGGTGGTATCTAATAAGAATATCAATCAGGAGATTGTTGTTCCTTCACTATGTCCTAATCCTTCTTCAAAGAAGGAACGTCTATTACACAATCTTGATGTGGTTCGTGCTTTAAAGTTTTATTTACAAGCTACAAAGGATTTTTGTCAAACATCTGCTTTGTTTGTTGTCTACTCTGGACAGAGGAGAGGCCAAAAGGCTTCGGCAACTTCTCTTTCTTTTTGTCTAAGAAGTATAATACCCTTAGCTTATGAGACTGCTGGCCAGCAGCCTCCTGAAAGAATTACAGCTCATTCTACTAGAGCAGTAGCTTCCACATGGGCTTTTAAACATGAGGCCTCTGTTGAACAGATTTGTAAGGCGGCGACTTGGTCTTCGCTTCATACCTTTTCTAAATTCTATAAATTTGATACTTTTGCTTCTTCGGAGGCTATTTTTGGGAGAAAGGTCTTACAGGCAGTGGTGCCTTCCGTTTAAGTTTCCTGCCTTGTCCCTCCCTTCATCCGTGTCCTAAAGCTTTGGTATTGGTATCCCACAAGTAATGGATGAACCAGTGGAATGGATACACCTTTACAAGAGAAAACAAAATTTATGCTTACCTGATAAATTTATTTCTCTTGTGGTGTATCCAGTCCACGGCCCGCCCTGTCATTTGAAGGCAGGTGTTTTTTATTTTTAAACTATGGTCACCACTGCACCCTATAGTTTCTCCTTTTTTCTTGCTTGTCTTCGGTCGAATGACTGGGGGTGGCAGTTAGGGGAGGAGCTATATAGACAGCTCTGCTGTGGGTGTCCTCTTGCAGCTTCCTGTTGGGAAGGAGAATATCCCACAAGTAATGGATGAACCCTTGGACTGGATACACCACAAGAGAAATAAATTTATCAGGTAAGCATAAATTTTGTTTTCTGTAATTTAGTGGGGTTTTTTTTTGTATTTTAGATAATTTTATTTAATTGTATTTAATTGTATTTAATGTAGGGAATTAATTTAATTATAGTGTAGTGTTAGGTGTAATTGTAACTTAGGTTAGGTTTTATTTTACAGGTACTTTTGTATTTATTTTAACTAGGTAGTTATTAAATAGTTAATAACTATTTAATAACTATTCTACCTAGTTAAAATAAATACAAAATTGCCTGTAAAATATATTGTAGCTAGCTTAGGGTTTATTTTATAGGTAAGTATTTAGTTTTAAATAGGAATAATTAATTTAATGATAGGAATATTTATTTAGATTTATTTAAATTATATTTATTTAGTGGGTGTTAGGGTTAGGGTTAGACTTAGGTTTAGGGGCTAATAAATTTAATATAGTGGCAGCGTTGTAGGGGGTGGCAGATTAGGGGTTAATAAGTATAATGTAGGTGGTGGCGGTGTAGGGGGGGCAGATTAGGGGTTAATAACTTTATGTAGGTGGCGGCAGTGTAGGGGCGGCAGATTAGGGGTTAATAACTTTATGTAGGTGTCAGCGCTGTAGGGGGCATCAGATTAGGGGTTAATAAGTATAATGTAGGTGGCGGCGGTGTAGGGGGGGCCAGATTAGGGGTTAATAACTTTATGTAGGTAGCGGCGGTGTAGGGGGCGGCAGATCAGGGGTTAATAAGTATAATGTAGGTGGCGGGAGTGTAGGGGGGCCAGATTAGGGGTTAATAACTTTATGTAGGTGGCGGCGGTGTAGGGGGCGGCAGATTAGGGGTTAATAAGTATAATGTAGGTGGCGGCGGTGTAGGGGGGCCAGATTAGGGGTTAATAACTTTTATTTAGGTCTCCCCATTGATGTCTATTGTGAAATCGTGCAAGAGCACGTAAAACCAGCTCACAGCAGCGCTGGTATTTGAGTGCGGTATGGAGCTCAATTTTGATCAACGCTGCTATAATGCCTGCTAACGCCGGGTTTATGAACCTGTAATAGCAGCGCTATAGGGAGGTGAGCGGTGACAATAATTTGCAAGTTAGCTCCGAGCCCCTCTTACCGCAAAACTTGTAATCTAGCCGAAAGTCTATTAACAAAAAAAATAAAAAAATATTGCACACAAAAGTTATAAGGGCTAAAATATACAAGATCTCGGGTGCTAGAAATAAAAAAGCAGACGCAGGGATTTTACATTGACATACACACACATACATAGAGAAACATGGATTTATATGTATAGAGATATGTTTAACTATGGAGATAAACTAAATATTTTCCATTACAATCTTATGCACATTAAACACTATCTCAGAGGGAGTTTTAAAGAGATATTCGCATATAGATCTCGAGATATCTAGACATATATATATATATATATTCATATCTCACTATAAATAGATATATCAGTCTCATCACATATATAGAGAAATATTTATTTATAAATAAATAGAACATACTTTGTTGCTTTTGTCTTCTCCATTGACTTCTATGGGGAATACGTGAACGCACACGTGATTTGGCTGTTTTTGTTACGCAGCTTAATGCGCGCGCAAAATAAGTTATTTTTCAACTTGTAATAGCTGCGTAACCCCAAATGCGAAAAAAGCCATAATGCGTGTGGTGTTTTCGCAACTGATTTGCCGTGCAACTTGTAATCTAACCCTATGAGATTTTGATATAAATTTTTTAGTTATGTGTAGTAAAAAACTTTTGCCCTTTTTTCATGTAATTTAGTTCTGATTTTCTAATTCTCAGTGATGGAAATGCACACTGCAGATCTTTAAAGGCTAACTCTGCTACAAATCTTTTCTTAATTGGCTTTAGCAGAAAACTGCAAAACACAATTGACTAGATTACGAGTTGTTTAACATATCTAATTCTTCTTTTTGTATTATAGGGACAGCAATCGATGACCAAAACTTAGTATAGTTATCTTGATTCAACTCCCCTTCCGTATATAATTGCTGATAAAATTTAAAAAAGATTCCTGATATCTCATCCGTATCGGCGGTACGTCCGCCTTCCGTCTGAATCACAGAGATAGAGTTATTCTTTTTCCTGACCTTGGTCAGCCTTGCCAAATGTTTGGCCGAGCTACCATGTATACCTCTAAACCGCAAGTTAATTTTTGACTCCAAAATAATAGAGGTTGCCAAAGCGCCAAAAAAAGGCTGGGTCTGAGCCAATAATAGTGAAAATCACGATCTTATAACAAATACATTTTATTCATACAGAAATAAAAACAGATAAAAACAAGTCACAAATATTTAAAACTGCATAAAAAAGACCGAAATTTAAATACTAGCCTTGATCAGTGGCTAGAATAAAACACTCGTATTGCCTAGTTTCCCATTGGCAATATCTGAATTAATAAAGGTGGAACATGTGTCGTGTTCTAAAAGACGTCTATGTGGTGTAGCAAAATATTGCTTTCAAAATTAAATGAAATCAGAATTACTTTGCTAATTGCTGTGGCGTGTGTGACATACAATAAATGCCGTTCTTATAACAGCCTATGTAAGCAAACCTTGATGTTTGGAAAATCTTTAAGTACAAACCTCAAACAGAAATCTAGGTATAGATAGATTGAATCTGCTGATTACAGCAGCGTAGGATGGTTCTGCTAGTTACAGCAGCATATAAGATGTATATGGTGTGAGATATATCCTCACGATGTATCTGGCTTGTATTGTTGTCCAAAACAGTGATGGTGGTACAACTTGTGCGTGGTGGTAACAAACTATAAATACAAATAAAACTAAAAGTAACACACTAGATAATAAAAATAGCGTGGGACATCAAAACAAATTGGAAAACAGAAATCACAATTTGTGATAATTGTGAGCAACGTTGAACTGTAATTAATGGCGTGAAATAATTACGTTAAAAATAACAAACAAATATATAAACTCTGTGAACACTGTGGAGCCCCTTTGTGTTCAGAAAATAATCATTTAAAAATGAAAACGCAAAACAAGCGAAAGAACAAATGTGAAAGACCCTTGAAATTAAGAGCAAACCAGATGATTCAAAAAAACAGTGGCCACTGTGTAAAAGGTAAAAAAAGGTAAAAAAACAATAAATGAACAGTCAATCCAACAGCAGATAAGTGATTTTTAAAAACTCTGCTAGTATAAGCGTTCCTGTAATGAACAGTCAATCCATCAAATAGATAAATAAATTTTGAAACCTTCTGCTAGTATTAGCGTGATGGTTCTGCAGCCGAAGCCGAGTTGGAGTATAGAAACCGGAAGTCCTAGTCCTCTCTAGTTTCAGCGATACCTAAAAAATAAATATACAATAGTGCAGATAGTTTTCTTAATCATATAACAAATTGAAATAAAACTCACCAGTCGACGCGTTTCGGTCTGTGCTAGACCTTTATCAAGACTGGTATCATGTATTTCCAGAGCTCTTATATAGCTGGTTGTTTAAATGTGACCCGGAAGTGTTTGTTTATTACTTCCGGTTTCTCGATCTATTCTTATTTAATAAAATGTTTGTTTTTAATCTATCAGAGTCTTTATTTAGATCTCACTGTTATCTTAGTACTGGCTTATGGTACCAATTAGTATGATGGGATTCTTTGTAGCTGGAATCAGAGTATTCGTGTGTACATTACTTCCGGAATTTTGGTTCAAACACTTCCGGTCTCATTCATTCAAATGGAGGGAAAGTGCGCTACTCAGACCTCGCCTTTTATGCCATTTTATTGGTCTTTTTGGCGCTTTGAATCCGTTTAGTTATTACGATTTCAATTCGCACATTCTTTTGTTATATAGAAAAAAAATTTTTTAAAGTATACAGAGATGGAGAGATTGTTTTTAAATGTGCAAAAAAAAATTTTTGTAAAAATAAAATTATTTGTAAAAATAAAAATAAATTTAAATTTAAAGAAATCTATTTCTTCAAGTGTCTATCTATGTGTAACGGTTAAGAAGGGAGAGTGGCATTATAGTCTTTCCTTTGTTGGTACAAATTCTTTAAGGACTTGTGAGTAATTACATAACCGATATATGAGTGAATGCAATATAAGTAACAGTTTTCTTCTTATTAATTTAGGATCTTTTCCTCATGGGATACTAATATATAGGAGGTAATCTTTTCATTGATTTGAATCTTTTATTCAAAGGCTAGTTCTATTTGGTGCTAACTAATTTTCGTTAGCACAGAGAGGTGGAATCGTTTAGGAGCCTTCTGGTTATCTTTGATAAGATATATAAAAATAGTTGCTTAAAAATTATTATAAGAACTTATATAGAATTGTATAAAACATATCTTGAAGATTTATATAGAGAGTTATTATCTATATTCACAACTATATATACTGTTGTCAGCTTCTACTTCTATTACCATAATAACTAGGATGAGAGATTTTAGGGATACGTTTTTATCATTAAGGAGATCGAGGCTATTAAATTTCTTATTGGTAAACGTAAAGTTGTTGTATATATTTTACCAATTTCTTGGATCAACATATATGTACATGAGAGTGTTAATTTCATGAGAGTGTTTGTTAATCGACAAATCGAAAATTGTTACTTGATGACTGCGTGCAGACTATGGTTGTATGTAGTCTGACAGAAAAATTCTAAGAGATTGAAGATTCGCTATTTGCGTATATGTATCATCTATATACTTCAGAGGGTCTTGTATTCTATGGCATTCCTGTATACACTTTTAGAGATTCAATTGCTAGAAATAGAATAGGGGTACTATTGTATAAATTCAGGGGATTCAGTTGCTAAAAAATAGATTGTGGGTACTCTAAGGTAGGTCTTAAATACCCTAGCTTAGGAATCATAGGGTCTTAAATACCCTAGCTTAGGAGTCGTAGGGAACACTTCTGTCACCTGGCTGTAATTAGACTGTAGGGAGTCTTTTTTCGGCCTTCCATAGGGATCATTTAATACAGTTCCTTCAGCTTGTCGTCAACAAGAGTTGTCTTTCCCCAATATAGTGGTGTGCTGGAATTCGGTGGGAGAAAGCTCCATATGAGACTACATTTAACTTATGATAGAGAGGGGTATCTTCCAGTTTTTTATATATAAGCTGGATCTTGAGTGTCTTTAGGAGTTCTTCTCTCTGGCTTCAGTATATGAGGAGGAGGAAATTCAGGGAGGGGGAAATTCAGAGATTTATGACCGGAGTCGCAAAAACCGGGTCTTCTATATGTCCTTCATAACAGTCATTGATGTTTGTTAACCGCAACACTTTAAACTTACTATACACAGGTCTCTGTTCTGTTTGCACTACTCATCTTTTTGCCTAGGAGTTCAGTAAGTGTGAGAGGTCTTCTTTATTATTAAGACCTCTTGGATATAGGCAGTCAATTTGAAAAATCCATTTGGATTCATTGGTCAGGAGCAGTTTCTCAAAGTTACCACCCCTCCAGTTTTTCACAACTTTTTGTATTCCTATGTATTTCAATGCTTTGGTATTTCCATTGTGTTTAGTTGTAAAGTGTTGGTAAAGCGGTGTGTCCATGTTCAATTTTTCTATCATCAGCAGGTGTTCACGAATTCTTTCTCTGAGGGCTCTTGACGTTTGTCCAACGTACTGGAGTCCGCACGGGCATTGTAACAAATAGATTATACCCTTGTCTTGGCAGCGTATCATCTCTTTTATTCTGAATTCCTCTTTAGTGTTATGGGAGATAAATTTGGATGTTTTAGTACCGCATTTACACGCTTTGCAAGTGTGGCAGGGAAAGAACCCTTTTATCATCTCTCCATGTATATCCTGTGTTCCTCCCTTCTTTTTCTTTTGGAGGCTTGGTGCCAGTCTGGTTTTCAGATTTTTTGTTTTTCTGTATATAAATCTTGGATGTTCTGGCAATTTGTCTCCTATTATGTCATCATCTCTCAATAATGACCAATGTTTCCGAAAGATGTTTTCTATAATCTGTTTATTATCACTGTATTCGGTTATCATTGCTATGTTGTAGTCATCCTCCATAAAATTCTTTTTGGTTTTATCTTTATATTTCGTTAGTTCCTTTCTTTCTGTTCTTCTTACTTCACTTAGCTTCTGGTCCAGCATTTCTTTATCGTATCCCCTCTCTATGAATTTTTCTTTGATTATTGAGGCTTGTTCTTCCCATTTAGAGGGGTTGGAGCAGTTCTTTTTCATTCGTAACAATTGCCCCTTTGGGATGTTGTTCTTCCATTTAATGTGGTGACAGCTTTCTCTGTGGACATAATTGTTACTATCTACGCTTTTAAAATGCGTAGAGGTTTCCAATCTCCCTTTCTTCACTTCGATTCTTAAATCTAAGAATGTCAGCGCGGAGTAGCTCCATTCGAATGTAAATTTGAGGTTCATTGTGTTTTGGTTCATGACATCAATCGTGAACATCAGATCTTCCAAAGTACCCTTCCATATTATAATTATATCATCTATATATCGCCGATAGAGGACCAGGTCCGCGCTAGCTGGACATGAGTCCCAGAATATTTTCTCCCATTTTCCCATGTAGAGATTTGCATAACTAGGCGCGAACCTGGTCCCCATGGCTGTTCCACAAGTTTGACGATAGAATTTTCCCCCATTGTTAAAAAAATTATGCGTCAGGATGTACTGGATACTGTCCAGTATAAATTTACTTTGTTTTGGTCTCATATCAGGTTCCTTATCTAAAAAGAATTTTACAGCATCAATGCCCTCCTCATGTGGGATACTTGTGTACAATGATACCACGTCACATGATGCCAGTATATAACCCTCTTTCCAGGGTAGATCTTCTATAACGTTCAGAACCTGCGTTGAATCCCTCAGGATTTAAGAATCGAAGTGAAGAAAGGGAGATTGGAAACCTCTACGCATTTTAAAAGCGTAGATAGTAACAATTATGTCCACAGAGAAAGCTGTCACCACATTAAATGGAAGAACAACATCCCAAAGGGGCAATTGTTACGAATGAAAAAGAACTGCTCCAACCCCTCTAAATGGGAAGAACAAGCCTCAATAATCAAAGAAAAATTCATAGAGAGGGGATACGATAAAGAAATGCTGGACCAGAAGCTAAGTGAAGTAAGAAGAACAGAAAGAAAAGAACTAACGAAATATAAAGATAAAACCAAAAAGAATTTTATGGAGGATGACTACAACATAGCAATGATAACCGAATACAGTGATAATAAACAGATTATAGAAAACATCTTTCGGAAACATTGGTCATTATTGAGAGATGATGACATAATAGGAGACAAATTGCCAGAACATCCAAGATTTATATACAGAAAAACAAAAAATCTAAAAACCAGACTGGCACCAAGCCTCCAAAAGAAAAAGAAGGGAGGAACACAGGATATACATGGAGAGATGATAAAAGGGTTCTTTCCCTGCCACACTTGCAAAGCGTGTAAATGCGGTACTAAAACATCCAAATTTATCTCCCATAACACTAAAGAGGAATTCAGAATAAAAGAGATGATACGCTGCCAAGACAAGGGTATAATCTATTTGTTACAATGCCCGTGCGGACTCCAGTACGTTGGACAAACGTCAAGAGCCCTCAGAGAAAGAATTCGTGAACACCTGCTGATGATAGAAAAATTGAACATGGACACACCGCTTTACCAACACTTTACAACTAAACACAATGGAAATACCAAAGCATTGAAATACATAGGAATACAAAAAGTTGTGAAAAACTGGAGGGGTGGTAACTTTGAGAAACTGCTCCTGACCAATGAATCCAAATGGATTTTTCAAATTGACTGCCTATATCCAAGAGGTCTTAATAATAAAGAAGACCTCTCACACTTACTGAACTCCTAGGCAAAAAGATGAGTAGTGCAAACAGAACAGAGACCTGTGTATAGTAAGTTTAAAGTGTTGCGGTTAACAAACATCAATGACTGTTATGAAGGACATATAGAAGACCCGGTTTTTGCGACTCCGGTCATAAATCTCTGAATTTCCCCCTCCCTGAATTTCCTCCTCCTCATATACTGAAGCCAGAGAGAAGAACTCCTAAAGACACTCAAGATCCAGCTTATATATAAAAAACTGGAAGATACCCCTCTCTATCATAAGTTAAATGTAGTCTCATATGGAGCTTTCTCCCACCGAATTCCAGCACACCACTATATTGGGGAAAGACAACTCTTGTTGACGACAAGCTGAAGGAACTGTATTAAATGATCCCTATGGAAGGCCGAAAAAAGACTCCCTACAGTCTAATTACAGCCAGGTGACAGAAGTGTTCCCTACGACTCCTAAGCTAGGGTATTTAAGACCCTATGATTCCTAAGCTAGGGTATTTAAGACCTACCTTAGAGTACCCACAATCTATTTTTTAGCAACTGAATCCCCTGAATTTATACAATAGTACCCCTATTCTATTTCTAGCAATTGAATCTCTAAAAGTGTATACAGGAATGCCATAGAATACAAGACCCTCTGAAGTATATAGATGATACATATACGCAAATAGCGAATCTTCAATCTCTTAGAATTTTTCTGTCAGACTACATACAACCATAGTCTGCACGCAGTCATCAAGTAACAATTTTCGATTTGTCGATTAACAAACACTCTCATGAAATTAACACTCTCATGTACATATATGTTGATCCAAGAAATTGGTAAAATATATACAACAACTTTACGTTTACCAATAAGAAATTTAATAGCCTCGATCTCCTTAATGATAAAAACGTATCCCTAAAATCTCTCATCCTAGTTATTATGGTAATAGAAGTAGAAGCTGACAACAGTATATATAGTTGTGAATATAGATAATAACTCTCTATATAAATCTTCAAGATATGTTTTATACAATTCTATATAAGTTCTTATAATAATTTTTAAGCAACTATTTTTATATATCTTATCAAAGATAACCAGAAGGCTCCTAAACGATTCCACCTCTCTGTGCTAACGAAAATTAGTTAGCACCAAATAGAACTAGCCTTTGAATAAAAGATTCAAATCAATGAAAAGATTACCTCCTATATATTAGTATCCCATGAGGAAAAGATCCTAAATTAATAAGAAGAAAACTGTTACTTATATTGCATTCACTCATATATCGGTTATGTAATTACTCACAAGTCCTTAAAGAATTTGTACCAACAAAGGAAAGACTATAATGCCACTCTCCCTTCTTAACCGTTACACATAGATAGACACTTGAAGAAATAGATTTCTTTAAATTTAAATTTATTTTTATTTTTACAAATAATTTTATTTTTACAAAAATTTTTTTTGCACATTTAAAAACAATCTCTCCATCTCTGTATACTTTAAAAAATTTTTTTTTCTATATAACAAAAGAATGTGCGAATTGAAATCGTAATAACTAAACGGATTCAAAGCGCCAAAAAGACCAATAAAATGGCATAAAAGGCGAGGTCTGAGTAGCGCACTTTCCCTCCATTTGAATGAATGAGACCGGAAGTGTTTGAACCAAAATTCCGGAAGTAATGTACACACGAATACTCTGATTCCAGCTACAAAGAATCCCATCATACTAATTGGTACCATAAGCCAGTACTAAGATAACAGTGAGATCTAAATAAAGACTCTGATAGATTAAAAACAAACATTTTATTAAATAAGAATAGATCGAGAAACCGGAAGTAATAAACAAACACTTCCGGGTCACATTTAAACAACCAGCTATATAAGAGCTCTGGAAATACATGATACCAGTCTTGATAAAGGTCTAGCACAGACCGAAACGCGTCGACTGGTGAGTTTTATTTCAATTTGTTATATGATTAAGAAAACTATCTGCACTATTGTATATTTATTTTTTAGGTATCGCTGAAACTAGAGAGGACTAGGACTTCCGGTTTCTATACTCCAACTCGGCTTCGGCTGCAGAACCATCACGCTAATACTAGCAGAAGGTTTCAAAATTTATTTATCTATTTGATGGATTGACTGTTCATTACAGGAACGCTTATACTAGCAGAGTTTTTAAAAATCACTTATCTGCTGTTGGATTGACTGTTCATTTATTGTTTTTTTACCTTTTTTTACCTTTTACACAGTGGCCACTGTTTTTTTGAATCATCTGGTTTGCTCTTAATTTCAAGGGTCTTTCACATTTGTTCTTTCGCTTGTTTTGCGTTTTCATTTTTAAATGATTATTTTCTGAACACAAAGGGGCTCCACAGTGTTCACAGAGTTTATATATTTGTTTGTTATTTTTAACGTAATTATTTCACGCCATTAATTACAGTTCAACGTTGCTCACAATTATCACAAATTGTGATTTCTGTTTTCCAATTTGTTTTGATGTCCCACGCTATTTTTATTATCTAGTGTGTTACTTTTAGTTTTATTTGTATTTATAGTTTGTTACCACCACGCACAAGTTGTACCACCATCACTGTTTTGGACAACAATACAAGCCAGATACATCGTGAGGATATATCTCACACCATATACATCTTATATGCTGCTGTAACTAGCAGAACCATCCTACGCTGCTGTAATCAGCAGATTCAATCTATCTATACCTAGATTTCTGTTTGAGGTTTGTACTTAAAGATTTTCCAAACATCAAGGTTTGCTTACATAGGCTGTTATAAGAACGGCATTTATTGTATGTCACACACGCCACAGCAATTAGCAAAGTAATTCTGATTTCATTTAATTTTGAAAGCAATATTTTGCTACACCACATAGACGTCTTTTAGAACACGACACATGTTCCACCTTTATTAATTCAGATATTGCCAATGGGAAACTAGGCAATACGAGTGTTTTATTCTAGCCACTGATCAAGGCTAGTATTTAAATTTCGGTCTTTTTTATGCAGTTTTAAATATTTGTGACTTGTTTTTATCTGTTTTTATTTCTGTATGAATAAAATGTATTTGTTATAAGATCGTGATTTTCACTATTATTGGCTCAGACCCAGCCTTTTTTTGGCGCTTTGGCAACCTCTATTATTTTCTAAATTGCTCATTGACTACTAGGAGTCACATTTCCAAAGCTAAGGTCTTTTTCTAGGTAGGCGCTTAGTGTACCCCATTACATACAATTAATTTTTGACTCCTCTTCCTGCTGTTTTCGAAGTAAGAAGGAATCTCTTACCTTCCTACTATCTAGATATAACACCCAGTTAACTCTTGAACGATCCCTACAATATTTTTTAAAAGCATTGCGGACTTGATTGGACAGTTGTAAATCCATCGCCCACCTTTTCCTATTGCGTGTCACTAAATACCCCTTAATCTCTCCCCTTAGGACTGCTTTGGCCGCCTCCCAAAAAACTTCAATTTTATGAAGGTATACAGAGTTAAACGTACAATACGCCTCCCATCTAAGTTTTAGCCAAGACAAAAACCTAGGATCATTAAAAAGAAACCTTGGATAGAAAAATCTAGGGATTTTAGCATAGCTCCCCTCCTGATAGAAAAAAGTTACAGAAATATTTGCGTGATCCGAGATCATAATCTCCTCTATCCCTGTCTCCATTTTATTAATGGACAGAGACTCTGCAACTAAAAATAAATCTATACGGGAAAACGTTCTGTGGGCTTTAGATTCACATGTGAAGTTCTGAACATCCGGATTTAATCTGCGCCATATATCATAGACCTGGAGTTTCTGACAGAATCTCCGAAAGTACTTTGAACTTCTCCTATTTTCCGGGATATTTTTTACTGACAATCTATCTAATTCTGGATATAATGTCATATTGAAATCACCTCCAAATTCTAGATTCTCTTTTACCAGAGGGAACAGTTTACACTTAATTTTCTCCCAGAATTCCCGATCAAATTTATTGGGACCATAGACATTGCAAAGAACAAATTTTACACCGTTTATATGGATGTGCAAAATGATAAATCTAGCTTCTGGGTCTATCTCTACCTGGATAATCTTATAGTCTAGGGACCTATTTATGAGGATAGCTACCCCACATTTTCTGCTTTTACCCACGGAAGCAATTACCTCCCCCACCCATTTGATCTTGAGTTTTTTGGCTTCCTGTTCTCCCAGGTGTGTTTGCTGAAGAAAAGAAATGTCAGGTTTACTTCTAGCCAGAACTCTAATGACCAATTTGCGTTTCATAGGGGAGGAAATCCCTCCCACGTCCCATGAGGTTATTTTAAGCTCCATGGATTAATAAAAGTGATCGTCGCAGAGATCCAGGAATAGAGGGGAGGGAAGAAAAAAAAAAAAAAAAAAAAAAAAGAGAAGAAAACCAAGAAGGAAAAAAAAAAAGAAAGACACTCCTGAAGACAATTTAAACTTACAGAATGTGTCTAGTAAAACATTGCATCTGACTTGACTTTTAATGTATAATCTACACCTTTTATCAGTTAGTATCTCAAGGAACCCAACACTTCTCCAGAGATCCAATTTATGAAGCATTCTAACACTTATATTTTCTAAGGTAGGATATAATAACATGGTTCTCACTTATCTTTAAGAAAATCTTTCACTTCCCCCACCTCAGAGAGGACCAGACGGGCCCCACTGTGCTCTACTATTATTTTTGCGGGATAAACCATCCGTGCATTGATTCCTTTGTTAATAATCTGAGTACAGAAGGGCGCCATCATCCTCCTCCTCTGAGCGGTTTCAGTCGAAAAATCCTGAAACAGTAAGACTTTGTTGTTACCGAACATTAAGGGTTCATTCAACTTTTTAAACAGTTGCATCATTTCAATTTCGTCCTGAAAGTTTAAAACCTTACATATACACATTCTACCCCTACCTTGGCCTGCCTCAAGGATTTTTTTAGGGCCAATTCTATGGGCTCTCTCGATCGTGATGGGTAACCTTGTTTGTGGGACACCCAGCCTATGCGGTAATAATACGGAAGTAAACTTCAATAGATCTTCAAATTCCGCTGATTCCGGGAGACCCACAATTCTAATATTGTTGCATCTAGACCGATCTTCTAGATCGTCTAGACGCCCTTGTAGCTGGGTAATTTTGGAATCTTGTTGGGTTATTATATTTCCTTGTGTATTGACTTGATCTTCCAAGTCAGATATTCTATTCTCCGCCTCCTGCATTCTATGAGAAAACTGTCTTACTTCTGTAGACAAGATAGTAATTTCCCCTGAGATAGAATTCAGTTCCTTTTTAATTATATCAAATTGGGGTGAGAACAAATCCGACAGTTGTGTAATTAGAGAGTGAGTATCAACCATGTTGCCCAGCGGTTCTGTCGTAGTATCTAAGCCAGCCTCGGGCACTTTAGCCCTTTTATCTTTGGCCTTGACTGGCATTTTAGGTGACAGAGATTCTCTCTGCAATAAAAATGTATCCATAAATTATTTATCTGATAGTGTTGTTTACCAATATTACACGTGATAGGGACCACAAAAAAAAAAAAAAAAGTGTGGAGATCAAGTCTCTTAGTGTTTAAAAGTATGCCCCTCTACTATGCCTGGAGGGGAAAAGAGAGTGAAAAAATAAAAATATTTTTTTTTTAGTGTGGAGGCACTCTGCCTCTCCTAAGTGGAGATTGAGTCTCTTAGTGTTTAAAAGTATGCCCCTCTACTATACCTGGAGGGGAAAAAAGAGTGAGATAAAAAAAAAAAAAGAGTGTAGAGGCAATCCGCCTCTCCTGTGTAAAATTCAAATCTCTTAGGCCTAGATTTGGAGTTCGGCGGTAAAAGGGCTGCTAACGCTCCGCGGGCTTTTTTCTGGCCGCACCATAAAATTAACTCTGGTATCGAGAGTTCAAACAAATGCTGCGTTAGGCTCCAAAAAAGGAGCGTAGAGCATTTTTACCGCAAATGCAACTCTCGATACCAGAGTTGCTTACGGACGCGGCCGGCCTCAAAAACGTGCTCGTGCATGATTCTCCCATAGGAAACAATGGGGCTGTTTGAGCTGAAAAAAAACCTAACACCTGCAAAAAAGCAGCGTTCAGCTCCTAACGCAGCCCCATTGTTTCCTATGGGGAAACACTTCCTACGTCTGCACCTAACACTCTAACATGTACCCCGAGTCTAAACACCCCTAGCCTTACACTTATTAACCCCTAATCTGCCGCCCCCGCTATCGCTGACCCCTGCATATTTTTTTTAACCCCTAATCTGCCGCTCCGTAAACCGCCGCAACCTACGTGCTCCCTATGTACCCCTAATCTGCTGCCCTAACATCGCCGACCCCTATATTATATTTATTAACCCCTAATCTGCCCCCCTCAACGTCGCCGACACCTGCCTACACTTATTAACCCCTAATCTGCCGAGCGGACCTGAGCGCTACTATAATAAAGTTATTAACCCCTAATCCGCCTCACTAACCCTATCATAAATAGTATTAACCCCTAATCTGCCCTCCCTAACATCGCCGACACCTAACTTCAATTATTAACCCCTAATCTGCCGACCGGAGCTCACCGCTATTCTAATAAATGTATTAACCCCTAAAGCTAAGTCTAACCCTAACACTAACACCCCCCTAAGTTAAATATAATTTTTATCTAACGAAATAAATTAACTCTTATTAAATAAATTATTCCTATTTAAAGCTAAATACTTACCTGTAAAATACATCCTAATATAGCTACAATATAAATTATAATTATATTATAGCTATTTTAGGATTAATATTTATTTTACAGGCAACTTTGTAATTATTTTAACCATGTACAATAGCTATTAAATAGTTAAGAACTATTTAATAGTTACCTAGTTAAAATAATAACAAAATTACCTGTAAAATAAGTCCTAACCTAAGATATAATTAAACCTAACACTACCCTATCAATAAATTAATTAAATAAACTACCTACAATTACCTACAATTAACCTAACACTACACTATCAATAAATTAATTAAACACAATTCCTACAAATAAATACAATTAAATAAACTAGCTAAAGTACAAAAAATAAAAAAGAACTAAGTTACAGAAAATAAAAAAATATTTACAAACATAATAAAAATATTACAACAATTTTAAACTAATTACACCTACTCTAAGCCCCCTAATAAAATAACAAAGCCCCCCAAAATAAAAAATTCCCTACCCTATTCTAAATTAAAAAAGTTACAAGCTCTTTTACCTTACCAGCCCTGAACAGGGCCCTTTGCGGGGCATGCCCCAAGAATTTCAGCTCTTTTGCCTGTAAAAGAATAAATACAATACCCCCCCCCCCCCAACATTACAACCCACCACCCACATACCCCTAATCTAACCCAAACCCCCCTTAAATAAACCTAACACTAAGCCCCTGAAGATCTTCCTACCTTGTCTTCACCATACCAGGTTCACCGATCCGTCCTGAAGAGCTCCTCCGATGTCCTGATCCAAGCCCAAGCGGGGGCTGAAGAGGTCCATGATCCGGTCAAAGTCTTCATCCAAGCGGGGCAGAAGAGGATCTTCCATCCGATTGAAGTCATCATCCAGGCGGCATCTTCGATCTTCTTCCATCCGGAGCGAAGCGGCAGGATCCTGAAGACATCCAGCGCGGAACATCCATCCGGACCGACGACTGAACGACGAATGACTGTTCCTTTAAGGGACGTCATCCAAGATGGCGTCCCTCGAATTCCGATTGGCTGATAGGATTCTATCAGCCAATCGGAATTAAGGTAGGAATTTTCTGATTGGCTGATGGAATCAGCCAATCAGAATCTAGTTCAATCCGATTGGCTGATCCAATCAGCCAATCAGATTGAGCTCGCATTCTATTGGCTGATCGGAACAGCCAATAGAATGCGAGCTCAATCTGATTGGCTGATTGGATCAGCCAATCGGATTGAACTTGATTCTGATTGGCTGATTCCATCAGCCAATCAGAAAATTCCTACCTTAATTCCGATTGGCTGATAGAATCCTATCAGCCAATCGGAATTCGAGGGACGCCATCTTGGATGACGTCCCTTAAAGGAACAGTCATTCGTCGTTCAGTCGTCGGTCCGGATGGATGTTCCGCGCTGGATGTCTTCAGGATCCTGCCGCTTCGCTCCGGATGGAAGAAGATCGAAGATGCCGCCTGGATGATGACTTCAATCGGATGGAAGATCCTCTTCTGCCCCGCTTGGATGAAGACTTTGACCGGATCATGGACCTCTTCAGCCCCCGCTTGGGCTTGGATCAGGACATCGGAGGAGCTCTTCAGGACGGATCGGTGAACCTGGTATGGTGAAGACAAGGTAGGAAGATCTTCAGGGGCTTAGTGTTAGGTTTATTTAAGGGGGGTTTGGGTTAGATTAGGGGTATGTGGGTGGTGGGTTGTAATGTTGGGGGGGGGGGGTATTGTATTTATTCTTTTACAGGCAAAAGAGCTGAAATTCTTGGGGCATGCCCCGCAAAGGGCCCTGTTCAGGGCTGGTAAGGTAAAAGAGCTTGTAACTTTTTTAATTTAGAATAGGGTAGGGAATTTTTTATTTTGGGGGGCTTTGTTATTTTATTAGGGGGCTTAGAGTAGGTGTAATTAGTTTAAAATTGTTGTAATATTTTTATTATGTTTGTAAATATTTTTTTATTTTCTGTAACTTAGTTCTTTTTTATTTTTTGTACTTTAGCTAGTTTATTTAATTGTATTTATTTGTAGGAATTGTGTTTAATTAATTTATTGATAGTGTAGTGTTAGGTTAATTGTAGGTAATTGTAGGTAGTTTATTTAATTATTTTATTGATAGGGTAGTGTTAGGTTTAATTATATCTTAGGTTAGGACTTATTTTACAGGTAATTTTGTTATTATTTTAACTAGGTAACTATTAAATAGTTCTTAACTATTTAATAGCTATTGTACATGGTTAAAATAATTACAAAGTTGCCTGTAAAATAAATATTAATCCTAAAATAGCTATAATATAATTATAATTTATATTGTAGCTATATTAGGATGTATTTTACAGGTAAGTATTTAGCTTTAAATAGGAATAATTTATTTAATAAGAGTTAATTTATTTCGTTAGATAAAAATTATATTTAACTTAGGGGGGTGTTAGTGTTAGGGTTAGACTTAGCTTTAGGGGTTAATACATTTATTAGAATAGCGGTGAGCTCCGGTCGGCAGATTAGGGGTTAATAATTGAAGGTAGGTGTCGGCGATGTTAGGGAGGGCAGATTAGGGGTTAATACTATTTATGATAGGGTTAGTGAGGCGGGTTAGGGGTTCATAACTTTATTATAGTAGCGCTCAGGTCCGCTCGGCAGATTAGGGGTTAATAAGTGTAGGCAGGTGTCGGCGACGTTGAGGGGGGCAGATTAGGGGTTAATAAATATAATATAGGGGTCGGCGATGTTAGGGGTAGCAGATTAGGGGTACATAGGGATAACGTAGGTGGCGGCGATTTGCGGTCGGAAGATTAGGGGTTAATTATTTTAAGTAGCTTGCGGCGACGTTGTGGGGGGCAAGTTAGGGGTTAAGAAATATAATATAGGGGTCTGCGGGGTTAGGGGCAGCAGATTAGGGGTACATAAGTATAACGTAGGTGGCGGTCGGCAGATTAGGGGTTAAAAATTTAAAAAGAGTGGCGGCGATGTGGGGGGACCTCGGTTTAGGGGTACATAGGTAGTTTATGGGTGTTAGTGTACTTTAGGGTACAGTAGTTAAGAGCTTTATAAACCGGCGTTAGCCAGAAAGCTCTTAACTCCTGCTATTTTCAGGCGGCTGGAGTTTTGTCGTTAGAGCTCTAACGCTCACTTCAGAAACGACTCTAAATACCAGCGTTAGAAAGATCCCATTGAAAAGATAGGCTACGCAAATGGCGTAGGGAGATCTGCGGTATGGAAAAGTCGCGGCTGAAAAGTGAGCGTTAGACCCTTTAATCACTGACTCCAAATACCAGCGGGCGCCCAAAACCAGCGTTAGGAGCCTCTAACGCTGGTTTTGACGGCTACCGCCGAACTCCAAATCTAGGCCTTAGTGTTTTCGGAAGTATGCCCCTCGCGCATACCTAGTGAAAAAAAAAAAAAAAAAAAGATCACGTGATCTAGTATAATGTGTATAAAGTGATACAAACAGAGGGAAAAAATTCCCCAGACGTGAGAGGAAAAAAAATTAAAAAAAAAAATTGCTAGGTATAATGCTAGGAGGAAACAAATATTAAAAATACCCAGGATAGTGACAGTGCAAAGATATTGGTAGCTACAGCAGTACGGGTAAAGTTATTGCAACAGTTAGCAAGCAGCTAATTTAAAAATACTCAGGTATTACTTAAACAGAACTATGACCTTTAACTATCTTGGACTCTAATATTCTTATTTGCCTTTTTGTATCTTCAGTTACCCTAAGAATGTTAGGTCCATACAATTGTAAGATGCACACTTAAATACCTAGAAGTAATAATAATAATAGGGTCATACCACCAACCTCTAACTAGTTTTTGGCTAGTATTTGATCCTTACTTTAACAAGACCTAGAATTTTAAGCCCAAATATTAAATCTCTAGCTAAGAGTTATAACATCACAAAGAAAAATACATATAGTATGACATTTAAGAAAACAGAACTATGGATCCAAGGCCTCAGAGTAAAGGGCACTACTTATCCCTCGCAATGCGTATTAAACAGACTGATTTATCTATAAATCTCTTAATAGTAGCCTCAGTGTCCAAAGTTATTTCCTTGGATCTTTCCTTTGTCCAGTCGGCGGACTAAATAGTCAAAGGCAGCAAGCTTGGGGGAGTTGTCAGACACAGCGACTGTCCCAGTATCTAACTCAGTTCAGAGTGCCTTTAATATAGAGCAATTGCTGGCAACAAAGTTAGTATAGACAATTTACACCTGCACCTTCTTGCAAGTGACCCCCCACGATGGAGATATTCTCTACGACTGGATATGCTAGAAAAAGTCATGTGGAGGATAAGATAGAATGCCCAATACCTCCAAGGTAGCAGATCTCCAAATTATAAATGAATTTGTGCAGCAGAAGCGCCTCAGCTCAAGCCTGCTCAAATAACCAAATGACAGCGTATCTATGTACAGACGCACTGCAGGCTCGCCAAACCAGGAATCAGCATCCTCTTACTGCATCATTAAATAATAGAGCTTTCTTATAGCGCTACTACACCTTTTCCCCGGCAAATATCTTAGGTATATCAGGCAAGATTTAATCCACAAAAGGCTTAACTAGCACCAACAGTTAATACCATGCAGCTTCTCATGTATTCCCCTCCTCAGGCCAAACCTGCGAGAAAGCTTCTTATATAGATAAATACACAGTGCCCGTGAGGGGGTCTGACCTGACATAGATGTAAGTCGAGTCTTCACGCTCCACTGCCGCGCTCTTCGCCGGGTCTGGGTGGAAAAAGCCGTATATACAAATAACCGCGGCATTCACGGATTTTCCAAACGGCTTGTCTCCAGTTTTCCCGGGGCAGCTTCTCAAAATATACCCGGGTCCGGTATGGCTGTTTCACCTTCTGCGGGGCTCTTGATGTATTCACTCACCAGCCACTGGAACTACTGGGAATTTTTATCCTGCTGCTGTATGCCTCAGCCATGTAGAACGTAACCTTTCCTTGTTTACTTCGACCCCGGTCCCGGTCGGCAGCTCCTTCTTGGCAAGAACAGTAGCTTGTGAAGAAAAGTTTAAAATTGATACTGCATTGCAGTCGCAGCCATGTCGGCTTGTAGAAGACTTCAGACTCTCAAGCAGGTAACCACCCTGCAGAGTGCCACACTCAAAAACCTCGGCAAGCTTTCCAGATAAGTGGCAGAGAGCGGGGAGCGGGTAGTAGGGCGTCCTCTCACTACACCTGCGTACAGGTACAATGCAACACTCCTCCCCCAACGGAAGTCTCCGCAAAACCAGATTACAAGTTGTGCGCTAGGGTAAAAAACCAGCGTTAAGAGGACCTAACGCTGCTTTTATATGCCCGCGGCTATTACGAGTCTTAAAGGTTTAGGGTCACTGCACACTTCTTTGGCCTTACCGCAAAACGACTTACGTAAACTTTGTAAAGTCTTTTTTCTATGGGACTTCCATAGCGCCGGTATTATGAGTCTGTCCTGGGAGGCCAAAAAGTGAGCGGTACAGCCTACCCTGTCAAGATCTGTAACGCATTCTAAAGTCAGTAGTTAAGAGTTTTATGGTACAATGCTGTAACATAAAACTCATAACTAAAGTGCTAAAAAGTACACTAACACCCATAAACTACCTATTAACCCCTAAACCGAGGCCCTCCCGCATCGCAAACACTATCATAAAATTTTTAACCCCTAATCTGCCGCTCCGGACACCGCCGCCAACTACATTATATTTATGAACCCCTAATCTGCCGCCACCAATGTCGCCGCAACCAACCTACACTTATGAACTCCTAATCTGCCGCCCCCAACATCGCCGCCACTATATTAAAGTTATTAACCCCTAAATCTAAGTCTAACCCTAACACCCCCTAACTTAAATATAATTAAAATAAATCTAAAGAAAATTACTATCATTACCTAAATTATTCCTATTTAAAACTAAATACCTATAAAATAAACCCTAAGCTAGCTACAATATAACTAATATTTACATTGTAGCTAGCTTAGGGTTTATTTTTATTTTACAGGCAAGTTTGTATTTATTTTAATTAGGTAGAAAAGTTATTAAATAGTTATTAACTATTTAATAACTACCTAGCTAAAATAAATACAAAGCACCTGTAAAATAAAACCTAACCTAAGTTACACTAACGCCTAACACTACACTATAATTAAATACATTAACTAAATTAACAACAATGAAATCAATTAAATTAAATTAGCTAAAGTAAAAAAAAAACACTAAACTAAATTAATAACTTAATAGCCCTATCAAAATAAAAAAAGCCCCCCAAAATAAAAAAAAAACCCTAGCCTAAACTAAACTACCAATAGCCCTTAAAAGGGCCTTTTGCAGGGCATTGCCCCAAATAAATCAGCTCTTTTACCTGTAAAAAAAAATACAAACAACCCCCCCAACAGTAAAACCCACTACCCACACAACCAACCCCCCAAATTAAATACTATCTAAAAAAACCTAAGCTCCTCATTGCCCTGAACAGGGCATTTGGATGGGCATTGCCCTTAAAAGGGCAGTTAGCTCTTTTGCAAGCCCAAACCCTAACCTAAAAATAAAACCCACCCAATACATCCTTAAAAAAACCTAACACTAACCCCCTGAAGATCGACTTACCGGGAGAAGTCTTCATCCAAGCCGGGTGGGATTTCCATAGCGCCGGTATTACAGGTTGTGCGGTGAGAGCTACTGAAATCCTAATGGATGATTTGAACAGCCAATAGGATTTCAGAAGCTCTCATCCTATTGGCTGATTTGAATTTGAAGAATCAAATCAGCCAATAGGAATGCAAGGGACGCCATTTTGAAATGGCTACCTTGCATTCAATTTCAGTGTACGGCGGTGACCTATGAAGAGGACGCTCTGCGCAGGATGGGATCAGCTTCCAGGATGGCTGCGCTGCGCTCCGCACTGCCGGGATGAAGATAGAAGACGACCTCGCTGCCTGGATGAAGACCTCGCCGCCTGGATGGAGATGGATGTCCAGACTTCAGAAATCTTCTGTGTTTTTTTTTGGGGGGGGGGGGGTGTTTTTTGTTTTTTTTTATAGATTAGGGATGGGCACTTGGAAAAGAGCTGAATGCCCTTTTAAGGGCAATGCAAAAGAGCTAAATTCCCTTTTAAGGGCAATGTCCATACAATTGCCCCTTTAGGGGCAATGAGTAGCTTAGTTTTTTTTTAGAGTTAGGTTTTTATTTTGGGTGGTGGGTTTTACTGTTGGGGGGACTTTGTATTTTTTTTACAGGTAAAAGAGCTGATTTCTTTAGGGCAATGCCCTACAAAAGGCCCTTTTAAGGGCTATTGGTAGTTTTATTGTAGGCTAGGGGGTGTTTTTATTTTGGGGGGGCTATTTTTTTATTTTATAGGGCTATTAGATTAGGTGTAATTGTTTTTATTTTTGATAATTTCGTGTGTTTTTTTGTAATCTTAGTGTTTTTTATTTTTCGTGATTTTAGTGTTAATTATTTTTGGTAAACTTCGATTTTTTTAAATTTAGTGTTAGGTTTCTTTTAAATTTGTAATTTAGATATTTTAATTGGTAGTTTTTTTTTATTTTTTTTTTAAACTTTTATTTATAACCATGAAGGGGTGCAAAGTTACAAGTTGCCTCTCCAGCCCAACACGCAGGGTGAGTCAGGAGGGCAGGTAAAACAAAACCAGCAGCTGCAATTTCATACAATAGCATACATGTGACTTCAAGAATTTTCAGTAGGCAACCATTGCTCTGATCGATATGAATTTGCACCACTACATTGGGGTTTTTAACCTTATTAACAAACACACAAACAGACCTAGGCAGAGAGGGGAAAGGGAGGGGGAGAAAACCAGGGAAAGGGACCGGCAGAAAGGAAGGGGGTGGGAGAATAAACAAACATGGGACATGAAGCAGGGGGACAGAAATAGGCAAGGGAGGGGAGGCTAGGGAAGAGGGAGGGGTAGAGTGGGGAGGGATGGAGGGGGTATAACATGTGCATTTAGACCATCAAATACCATTTCTTCATGGCCCCCAGGATAATCTATGATGTAGTGCGGTATAAGTACAATACATTATTGCGATATTACAATATTTGGCCAATACTGACAGTTACCAAAAGGCCGGTTATGAAGAGATTCACTGACCTTTTACTTTAAATTATGCTAGTGTCTAGTCAGATATAAGGTTGGACTTTATGTGCTGTCAGAAGCATGTTACTTAACAAATGACACATAAGGGGTCTGGGCAGCCTCATGCCCAACTGCCAAAAACTCGCTGGGAAAGCAACTTTGAGGGGGACCTGGTGTTAAATGAGGTAGTTCTATATATGGGTTACCCCAACAATCTGAGCTAAGTAAACCTGTATAACCCATTAGGGTCCATCCAATGAGGCAATTGTAATGATTAGGCTCACAACCAGTACACAATCTTGTCTAATACTGTCCCTTTAACAAATCATTGCCTGCAAACCTGTCTCCACCCTATTTAAGGCACACCCCAGGCATTCATACCTTGCTTAGTATTGAAGTCTACCTGTACAATACCAGAGCCTTGTCTTTGTGAACGCTGTTCACAATCGGTTGCTGCATTCCTATTTCTTTTGAATACTGAAGTTGGGCTCACTTTGCCTAGCACTTCTGAAGCATTACCTCTGCTAAATCAAGTCTAAAGTCTTTCCCCACAGAAAGGATTTTCCGGACTCTGACAGATCTCACATCTCTCCCATTGCCGCTGCTGCTTTCACACTACAGTGCAACTACGGACCTCCGCTCTGATCGCGGTGACGTCACACGCCAGCTGCTTCCCCGCTCGGCAACCTCCTGTGCCCAGCTCCTCTCTTCAAACTGTAAGTTTGCAAACTTGTAACATTCTGCAAATATCGACGCTTTGTCCTTATGCTTGTCAGCACTATTACTCATTGACAGTTTGTTTCAAAAGCCTGTGTTCCGCTCCTGCTATCAGTTGTCTTAGAATCTGCTGTTGCCGTTATCTAGATCCATATTCCATTCTCTACCTGAGGTATAAGTACTTGTAGTTACCCAACTTATGTTATGGTGCCATATATAAAAATATACTCTTTATTCCTGTAACTTTAAATCTTACATGTAAGTTTCTACATAAGTGTCCTGCTTACTAGTTCTAAGGGAATGATAAGTTTACATTCTCCCTGCTGTCACTTCAGTGTATTCATTGCAACAGGCAGCAATAGGGTTAATACGCTTATTTTTCCCTAACATAAATCACAGCCTGCTGATACACGAAAATCATCTTCACTTATATAGTGACTATTGTGGTTTTCAGTATCTTCTTGCTACACTCCAAATTTAATTTATATATTCTTATTTTTTCTCCTACTCAGCAGTTGTGATCCCATATGATATTAAAAATATATTATCTCCATTTTTAGATTCTCCCTTAAGGAACGTGACAGAATACTAAGCCTAATTATACCATGGATCCAGCTGAGATAAATAACCACATGCAGGCTTTAACCCAAAGAGTGGATTTATTAACTAATGGTCTCAATACCTTAAAAGTAGAGATTGATAACCTCAAAGCATATATTAGAGATGTGGTCGACAAAAGAATTCCAATATCTGAACCTCAGGTTAGTCCTCCAGATTGTTTCCACGGAGACAGGTCTCTCTACAGAGAATTTAAAAATGCATGCTTATTAATGTTTGCTTTGAGACCTCACACCTACCCAAACGATAGAATCAGAGTACTCACGACCATATCCTACCTAAGAGGTGAACCCCGTACT
Organism: Bombina bombina; assembly: GCF_027579735.1. Classification (NCBI taxonomy): domain Eukaryota; kingdom Metazoa; phylum Chordata; class Amphibia; order Anura; family Bombinatoridae; genus Bombina; species Bombina bombina. Next base: position 1,315,476,349 of record NC_069500.1, read on the forward strand.
TGGGCCAACACCTACTTCGAAAATAATGAAGAGATATTGAATTCCCTAGATAATTATTTTGCCGCAATGGGTCAATTGTATGAAGATCCGTATAAACAGCTTACAGCTGAAAACGCAATGCGGAGTCTTAGACAAAAAAAGAGAGTAGTAGAAGACTACATCACAGAATTTAAAAAATGGGCAAAAGACTCTCAATGGAACAATCTTTCCCTTAGAAACCAGTTCAGATTGGGACTATCCGATGGGATTAAGGATGAGTTGTCACGCACAGATTTACCCACTACTCTAGAAGAGCTCATGACCCTGAGCATTACAATTGATAGGCGCCTCAGGGAGAGGCATCAAGAAAAGTCAGGTCATGAATCCTATCTTAAGAAACCGGCTTACGCCACACATGCCTCTTCTTCAAACAAAAGTTCCCCTGAACCTATGGACATCGCTTTCGTTAAGGGTCCTCTGACCCCTCAAGAAAAACTTAGACGACGCACTAACAATCTTTGCTTATACTGCGCCTCAGAAGAGCACACAGTGAGAGACTGTCCATCCCTTCTGAGACAAAATAAGGGTAAGATCTATTCAGATTCTTATTGTTGTACTACTCAAGAAAATCCTGTTTCTTACATAAAACTCCCTCTTCTGTTACAGTGGGAACAGCTCCGCCTTCACGCCTCCGCGATAATTGACTCCGGTGCAACAGCATCATATATAGATAAGGAATTTACCACTGTTAATAAAATACCACTGATGCAGAAACGGTCTCCTGTCTTCTTGAGAGGTATAGATGGAAATAACATTTCCTCAGGGCCTGTAGAATTTCATACAATACCTTTACTTGTAGTCACTCAAGACCAACATAGAGAATACGTATCTTTTGATGTAATATGCTCTCCAGTCTCTCCAGTGGTGCTTGGCGTGCAATGGTTGCATACACATAACCCCCATATAGACTGGTTTAATTCAACAATCACTTACAACTCCACATATTGCCAAAATACTTGTCTTCCCACTTCTATTTTACAAACTTCTGTCTCACCAGAAACACCCCTCATACCTGAGGTTTATAAAGACTTTGCTGATGTTTTCAGTAAAACTGAGGCGGAGAGTCTACCTCCACACAGGAAATATGATTGCCCTATTGAGATTTTCCCTGGGTCAGAAATTCCCCTCGGGCACATATTTCCTTTATCTGACACTGAACTCACACATCTAAAAGATTACTTAGACGAGAATCTTAGGAAAGGGTTTATCCGTCCCTCCACCTCTCCCGCAGCAGCCGGTATATTCTTCGTAAAGAATAAGGACGGTACCCTTAGACCTATAGTCGATTATCGTCAGTTAAATAAAATTACAGTTAAGAACCGCTACCCCTTACCTCTCATACCCAAACTCATAGAGAGATTGGAGGGGGCTAGGTTTTTTACAAAGCTGGACTTGAGGGGCGCATACAATCTTCTCCGAATAAGATCTGGGGACGAGTGGCTGACTGCGTTTCGGACTCGCTATGGCTTGTTCGAATACGTAGTCATGCTATTCGGATTGTGTAACGCCCCTGCTGCTTTTCAGCACTTAATAAATGATCTTTTTAGAGACATCCTCGATGTATACATCGTTATATACCTAGATGATATTCTCATCTAATCTAAAACCTACGAACAACATATATTACATGTCCGGCAAGTTCTATCTCGGCTCAGAAGCAACTATCTATACGCAAAAGCCGAAAAATGCGTCTTCAACTCGCAGTACATATCTTTCCTTGGATACGAGATATCCCCCTCTGGAATTTGTATGGAGACTAAAAAGATTGATGCAGTATTGAAATGGCCTACCCCTAAAACTAAACGCCAGGTGCAATGTTTTATGGGCTTTGCAAACTTCTACCGCAAGTTCATAAAAAAATTCTCACAGTTATCTATCCCATTAACCTCACTCACAAAAGCCAATATTCCATTTAAATGGTCACAAGACGCACAAACAGCTTTTGATACACTGAAACAGAAATTCACTACTGCACCCATTCTACGTTTCCCCAATCCTAAACTCCAATTCATACTAGAGGTTGACACATCTAACTTCGCAATAGGAGCGGTATTGTCTCAGAGAGACGACATAAATAAACCTTTGCATCCAGTTGCCTATTTCTCCAGGACCTTAAATACCTCTGAACAAAACTACCCTATTGGGGATAAAGAATTACTGGCTATAAAACTATCCCTAGAACATTGGCGTCATCTCTTAGAAGGCACGACCTACCCAACTCTCATCTACACTGATCACGTAACCTTCAATACTTGAAAAGTACCAGAACACTTTCCTCCCGACAAGTCAGATGGAATCTGTTTTTCTCACGTTTTAATTTTCTCATAACTTATCGACCCGCAGGTAAGAATCAGAAAGCCGATGCATTATCCCGTATTCCTCCTGAATCATCTTCTCCACAAAGTCAACAAAGTGTCATTCCATCAGAAAACTTCCTTTGCTTTACGTATGACACATTACCCATTATCCAAAAAAGAACAGCAGTTGGATGCTACAATACCAATGCACATATTAAAGATGAACCCGGACGGTTGCTATTACTATGATAACCGCTTGTACATTCCACCGATACTTAGACTCTCTTTACTAAAATCTATTCATGAATCTCCACTCGCAGGACATCCTGGTACCACAAAAACTCTGGAATTAGCAAAAAGGTATTACTGGTGGCCAAACATGACTACCGATGTTGCAGAACATGTACTGACATGTACCGTTTGTACGGTTTCTAAAAGGACATAACAACCTCCGTATGGTCTCCTGCTACCTTTACCAACTCCAAAGAGACCCTGGTCGGAAATAGCCCTTGATTTTATAGTGGACCTACCTCTCTCCTCAAAGAATAATACTATCATGGTTGTAGTGGATCTTTTCACAAAGATGTGTCATTTTGTTCCCTACAACAAATTACCAACATCGCTAGAAACTGTCCACCTTCTCATCTCTCATGTCATCAAGCTACACGGTTTACCAAAGACTATTCTCAGCGACAGGGGTACTCAATTCTCCAGTAAACTTTGGTTGGAATTCTGTAAACTTTTTCACATCGATAGACGCCTAACAACTGCCATCCCCAGTGCAATGGACAAACTGAACGCTGTAATCAATGGCTAGAACAGTTCCTAAGATCTTTCTGCTCCACTGAACAACATATGTGGGCCGATTTACTACCATATGCTGAATTTTGTTACAACAACACTCTACATTCAACCACTAAGCAAACCCCATTCTACTCGAATTATGGATTTCATCCTACTTTCCAATTGTTTCCTTCTCAGGACTCTTCTTCTCCAATCATCGCCGAGCTTTCTGACAGCATCTCCTCTAACTTCAACCGTATTGAATCCTCAATTGAGAACGCTAAGAGAATTTATAAACAGTACTATGATAGACGTAGAACACCCCCACCTAAATATGCTGTTGGTGATTTGGTCTGGCTGTCTACTAAGAATTTGAGAATGAACACTCCTTGCAAAAAGCTGTCTCCTCTGTATGTCGGTCCTTATCCGATAGAACATGTTATCAATGCTAATGCTGTACGCCTCACTTTGCCTGATACTTTGAGGATCCATCCCACATTTCACGTCTCTCTGCTAAAACCCTATCGTGCTGTGAGGGATTCCTCTACACTTCATTGTTTGCCTCCTGTTTCTATTGATCCGAACATGGAATATGAGGTCCGTTCTATCAAGGATTCATGTATCCTTCGTGGTGCCCTACAGTACCTAGTCAGCTGGAAAGGATACCCACCGGATGATGACTCCTGGGAACCCGCTGTTAACATCTCTGCCCCTAGGTTGGTCTCTCGCTTTCATCAGAGACACCCGGACTCTCCTGGACCCTGAGCTCCGGAGTCGCTCCTTGAAGGGGGGATCCTGTAACGATTAGGCTCACAACCAGTACACAATCTTGTCTAATACTGTCCCTTTAACAAATCATTGCCTGCAAACCTGTCTCCACCCTATTTAAGGCACACCCCAGACATTCATACCTTGCTTAGTATTGAAGTCTACCTGTACAATACCAGAGCCCTTTAAATCCATGGGTCTATTTTTGTTCCCAGTCCGGTCCTGTCTCATGATATAGAGTTTACTCTGTGTATAATGTATCTGCTTCCTCTAATATAGACAGCAGGGTCAGTGTGCAAAGGAGTTTAGGAGTTTATATTTCCTTTTCACTGTACTAACCTCTGCTAAAAAATATGTGCAGATTATGCCAGTACCAAATGCAACCTTAAAGGGATACAATCTCTTTATTTCCTTGTCTTACCAGTTCAGTGTTTCAAGCCACAGGTACATTGCATGCACTATATCTTATAAATCATCTACTGCTCTTCAATAAGACTCACTCATTTTAAAATAGAATCATATTCATAATTCAGATAGAGAATACAATTTTTAAAAAGTTTCCAAATTACTTCTATTTATATCAAATGTATTTCATTCTCATGTTATTCTTTGTTGAAGAGATACCTAGGTAGGTAGCGTGCACATGCCTGAAGCACTACATGACAGGAAATAGTGCTGCCATCTAGTGCTCCTGCTAATGTTTAACATTGTTGCAAAACTGCTGCTATATAGTGCTGCAGCCACGTGCACACTCTTCAGCTTACATTTCTGCTTTTCAAATAAGGGTAACAAGAAAATGAAGAAAATATGATAATAGAAGTAAATAGAAAGTTGTTTAAAATTTTACGTTTTATCTAAATCATGAAAGAAAAAAATTGGGTTTTATGTCCCATTAAAAGCTATCTGACGGATGCTATTTGTGTGACACTGCAGTCTATTTCTGATGCATGGACTCTTATTAATCCTATGCTTTGCTCACTAATATCTGACATTTGCACTTTGTGCTAGTAACTTTGAACTTTTATGCTACTGATTAACTTTGTATGCTGGATTATCAAGCCTTAAAGGATTAACTTCATGGTTTTTTGCATGAGACTTTGAACAGATTTATATTAACATCTGCTGCAGCAATAGTTTTGGGTACCCGTTTTTATTAATTTTGGGAGATGACCATAATACATTTTAATCCTTTCTGGTAAGGTTTGATGATAATAAAATTGTGGTTTTGTTTGCATTCACAGTCTCTCTCTCTTATTTTTGAACACCCTCCTACTAGTTGTGATTTAAACCTGGGAATAGCTAGTGCTGGTTAAGGATCTTCCTTATTTCTCTTTTTTTTGTTTATATATGTGCATATATATGTATATGTATGTGTGTATGTATGTGTGCACTGTGCACATACTTATATACGCATACTTACATATATATATATATATATATATATATATATATATATATATATATATATATATATATATATACACACATATACCTACACACATATATATATATATAAATATATATATATATATATATATATATACTGTATATATAATGAAAAAGTTAGGAGCCAGCACTCATATTAGTATTCAACCTCCGGGGTGCACTTCCAAAAAGTTATGAACATCCTGCAGAGAAGAAGGCACTCGACGTTTCAAAGTAAAATGCTTTATTCAACGGTTAACGTTTTTGGGGTCTCCCCCGTCTTCAGACATCTTAATAACAACATACAAACAGTCACCATTTATCACCTTACCTCCTCCACCATGTTGAAACAACGTCAGCCCCCACAGCGTCAATACAGCGCAACTGCGCATGAGCGAGCAACACTACGGAAAGCCGACCAGGACAAAATACTAAAACTCAAAGTGTAAATACATTGTGACAAGTAGCATCTTAGATACTATGAGACCAAATGTTAGACTGATACTGTAGGGGAGAGAAGCCTAGACATACAGTGCAAACCCCACAATCGCTATACTAGCATAGAACAGTTCAAATACATAATTTAATAAAGTAAGCAATAACGGGATTTTATATCCTCATAGTCTAATACTGTAATTCCTTGTGCACTGTCCAACCATGTTACACTCAAAACCGATTCATTTATTTGATCCCTGCAAAAAACAGTTTTATGTCCCTGTTAGGCTACCCATACTCCCACACTATCAGTCACAAATACACCAGGCGTGACATAATAAAGACAGCAAAGCTAACATACTAGCACATTCAGGGCCACATATTAACCCGCCCTAAAAGGCATGTTACAATATAAACTCCCAATATGGTATAAACACATTCGTCTACTGCAGTGTGCTAGCAATGTTACATCCGACCCAAATAACCAAACATACGTCAATAGGCAAACCCGACTACTACATAAAGCATTGGTAATCCAAATGCACATTCAGACCCTTTGGATACATCGTGTCCAAGTTAAAAATCCACATGCACTCCCTTTGTAGTAGGCGTTTGGCCCTGTCACCCCCTCTCACACTTCTAGGAACATGATCAATAATAATGTACCTCAAGTTTGATACCCCATGTTTGTTAGTACAGAAATGCCTGGCCACAGGTTGGTCTGAATCACCATCTTTGATGGCTTTGCGTATCACAGACTGGTGGTTCACCATCCTTGTCCTAAGATCATCCTGGGTTTTCCCTACGTAAAAAATCCGACAGCACCACCAGGCAGGCCGATTGTTTCGGCGCGGGGGTCTATCTTACAACCCTTAGCGACATATGTGGATGCTATTCTTCAACCGTTGGTGAGAAACACCACTTCATTCCTTCTCGACTCCATCAAGCTTATTAAGCTATTGAAATCCTGGCAGCATTTTGAGGTTAGTGACATTCTGGTCACACTTGATGTGACCAGTCTGTACACTATCATCCCTCATGCACAAGGAATGGCGGCAGTAGCCCATCATCTCCTCAAATATCCCTATATAGGCCCTCCAGTGGATGTAATAATGGAATTGCTGGACTTCTGTCTAAGCTGTAGCTATTTTAGATTTGAAAAATAGTTTTTTCTACAAACATCTGGCACAGCGATGGGGTCCAATGTGGCCCCATCCTATGCAAATCTCTTTATGGCACAGTTCAAAACTGTAGAAACGGATGCCTTTCTGGACAACAGGGTAAAATTCTACAAAAGGTACATGGACGACCTGTTGGTTATTTGGGATGGTACCCCTGAAGAGCTCTTAACTTGGTTTGCAGATTTGAACAATGCCAACACTCAAGTTTGTTTTAAATTAACGTTCAATCTCGACAGCACCGTTTTTTTGATCTAAGGATCTATAAGGATAACATGAAATTATGTACAACGTTGTTCCATAAAGAGAATGACATAAATTCTCTATTGGAAGTGACCAGCTGCCATCCTCCGAGTCTGAAGAGGTCCCTTCCAAGGTCGCAATTTAAGCGTGTGGTTCGCAACAATTCTGATGACTCCAGGAAAGAACACCAATTGAATGGCATGCAGAAGAAGTTTAAGGACCGTGGATATGGTTCTGTTCAGCTTAAACAAAGCACTGGTTGAATCACTGTCTATGACTCAGGAGCAGGCTCTGGAGAAGGTTGACAAGGGAACAACTAGTCAGAGGATGATTTTTACCACAGTATTTTCCCCAGAAAAATTACAATTCTCAAGGAGATTGAGAGAGCATTGGGAGATTTTATCCAGTGATGATACCTTACCATTTGAGAAGATGGAAACACCCATGGTGGGGTTTAAGAGAGGAAGATCTCTGAAGGACTTGCTGCTGAGACCTGACAATTGTGATAGTTATATGCCAACTACATGGTTGAGCACCACCAAAATTACTTGTTTCCGGTGTAGTGGATGCATTACCTGTGGGGGCTTGACACAGAGCAATACATTCACACATCCTTGGTCAAATAAGAAGTTCCATATACAGCATAGGGTTACTTGCACTATGAAGTTTATCGTATACTTGCTTCACTGTCCATGTGGTAGGTTTTACGTAGGGAAGACCCAGGATGATCTTAGGACAAGGATGGTGAACCACCGGTCTGAGATATGCAAAGCCATCAAAGATGGTGATTCAGACCAACCTGTGGCCAGTCATTTCTGTACTAACAACATGGGGTATCAGACTTGAGGTACATTATTAATGATCATGTGGATTTTTAACTTGGACACGATGTATCCAAAGGGTCTGAATGTGCATTTGGATTACCAATGCTTTTTGTAGTAGTCGGATTTGCCTATTGACGTATGTTTGGTTATTTGGGTTGGATGTAACATTGCTAGCACACTGCAGTGGGCGAATGTGTTTATACCATATTGGGAGTTTATATTGTAACATGCCTTTTAGGGCAGGTTAATATGTGGCCCTGAATGTGCTAGTATGTTAGCTTTGCTGTCTTTATTATGTCACGCCTGGTGTATTTGTGACTGATAGTGTGGGAGTATGGGTAGCCTAACAGGGACATAACATTGAGTGTAACATGGTTGGACAGTGCACAAGGAATTACAGTATTAGACTATGAGGATATAAAATCCCGTTATTGCTTACTTTATTAAATTATGTATTTGAACTGTTCTATGCTAGTATAGCGATTGTGTGGTTTGCACTGTATGTCTAGGCTTCTCTCCCCTACAGTATCAGTCTAACATTTGGTCTCATAGTATCTAAGATGCTACTTGTCACAATGTATTTACACTTTGAGTTTTAGTATTTTGTCCTGGTCAGCTTTCCATAGCGTTGCTCGTGCATGCGCAGTTGCGCTGTACTTACACTGTGGGGGCTGACGTTGTTTCAACATGGTGGAGGGGGTAAGGTGATAAATGGTGAGTGTTTGTATGTTGTTATTAAGAGGTCTGAAGACAGGGGAGACCCCGAAAACGTTTACCGTTGAATAAAGCATTTTACTTTGAAGTGCCTTCTTCTCTGCAGGATATATAAATATATATATATATATATGTATATATATTTATATAGACCTATGAACCCTTCCCAGTCAAACACCTTGTTATATACCATATTCCTTTAACACAATGTGAACATAATTTTTTGCTGTTAGAATATAAATACTTGAAACAGCATTGTTCTTCACTTATATATATATATATATATATATATATATATATATATATATATATATATATATATATATATATATATATATATATATATATATATATATAAAATTAAATAATAATTTCATCTATTTCTTAATGCGCCTTTGGCTTTAGTGCACTTGGCTTAACTCAAGTTCTGGTTAGCACTCAAGTGAAAGCCAGAACAAAGTTTGTAGCGCACCCCATAGATGTCTATGGGGAAAGGAAGTTAGTCCTGAGGTTAGCAGGCCCGATACGAGAGTAAGCTCACTGTTGATTTAACTAATATTAGCACTAATAATTGTATGCTCTACTTATAATCAACTCCTAAATATAGAATCTTAAGACTCTAATTTTGATTCTCAGAGATTTCAAAGTAAAACTATAGGAATCAACATTCAAATGTAATGTTCAATGTTACATTTAAATATTTAAACATTTACCTCTTTTATGCAAAGGATGACATAGTGTCACTGTCAAGTTGTTTTCTAGCGGAGTACCAGTATTTCTGTTTGTGCCATGTGACATTACTCAAATAGGGGTTTTTATGCCATTTGAGCTGTCAAGTGATGTTGAGAATGAGAACTATTACACTCACCTGACAGCAGCTGCTAGCTTTCTGTTGTTTTGTTCCGATGGTGTCAGGTCTCATAGGTCCTTATTTCTCTGTGCTAATAAAAATGGGTGAAGTTGGTAATGTAAAAATAGATTACATTTTGTGAACATCAATGTAGGGTGATTTTTTGCACAATTAGTTTAAGTTTTATACCAAGAGCATGCATACACTCAAAATGAGTTATCTCTAGGGTGGCCATTTTGCCGCTTTAAAAAGGGACACATATGAAAAATACATATGTCAGGATTCTTATACAAGCCCTGAAAACAGCCCTGACATATGTATTTTTCATATATGTCCCTTTTTAAAGCGGCAATATGGTCACCCTAGTTATCCCCTCTGTAAAATCAGAATGTTTTAAATTAGAATCTAATTTATTTTAGGGTAGAAATTCTAATTTATTTTTGGGTCATAAACTCGCTTTTGCTCACGCGCAAATGATAGCGCTCCACTTTTAATCTGTAAATACATAAATACACGCACAAATACATACATACACACATTTAGACAAGTCTATGTATGCATATATATGTTACAGACCTTTACAGTCCTTTTTTTCCAAACACCTTTTACCATTTGTCTTTGAACCCTTATAACTTTTTTTAAAAGTGTTTATATGAGTGTAACTGTACCTTTACATGCATTTATTATGTGTTTTATGCAACTTTTGTCTTCCTCTACGTGAACTCTGTAGTCACACTAACCCGACGTGTATTAAATTCGATTGCGCTTTTGTTAATTTTAGGACATTTTAGTTTAAGATCTGGCACATAACTATAACAAATAAAATAAATGCATTGTATCAAGCAAAATCTTTGTTAAAACTACCAAAAACAAATACATTGCTTTGAAACTTAACATTTTGAAGAGTGGTCAGAAAGAAAGGCTTTTAATTTGGAAGAAAAAACTAAAATACCTCCATTCTCTTTTGCCTGAAACTGAGAATTCAAAGAAAGCAGTCATTTTTTAGGATAAATGTATGGATATTCAAACCAATTTAACATTAGTGTATGAAAATTAAACTGATGGGGAAAATTAATTTTTTTGTGTGAAAATTATGATTTAGAGATTTTGGGGCCGAATTATTAAGGGCCAAATGGCCCCTGATGCCCCTGTTTCCGTGCGAGCCTTCAGGCTCGCCGTAAACAGCAGTTATAAAACAGCAGTCTTAAAAAACGCTGCTCCTTAATGGGTCCTCCTGCTCTGAGGCTGCGGACATTAATCTGCCCGATTGTGTACGATCAGGTTGATTGACACCCCGTGCTAGTGGCCAATTGGCCACAAATCTGCAGAGGGCGGCATTGCGCAAGCAGTTCAATTCAGCAATGTCTGACGGACATGATACGCTACAGCTTATCATATCCTCCAGACAATGATAATTCGGCCCCTTTGTATGGATACAAAATGTGGATTCTGAGAGCTAGGTTAGATAATCTGATATAATCTAAGCAGATCACTCAAGGCTACTGGTATGGATAGAATGTAAGAAAATCTTTCAAAATATTTACTATATCTACTAATATGAATAGAATCCAAGAGAATGCTAATATGGATTAAAACAAAGATTTTTCCAAATGTAAACAATTATTATCCTGTGTGCAGTTATACATAAAATATAGGAAGAGTTTTCAAAACCTGAATTCTAAATGTTATGTATGCAATCAAAGAAGATTTAGAATTGACAAGATAAATAGAGACATTAAAGGGACAGTCTAGTCCAAAATAAACTTTCATGATTCAGATAGGGCATGTCATTTTAAACAATTTTCAAATTTACTTTTATCACCAATTTTGCTTTGTTCTCTTGGTATTCTTAGTTGAAAGCTTAACCTAGGAGGTTCATATGCTAATTTCTTAGACCTTGAAGGCCACCTCTTTTCGGAATGCATTTTAACAGTTTTTCACCACTAGAGGGTGTTAGTTCATGTGTTTCATATAGATAACACTGTGCTCATGCACGTGAAGTTATCTGGGAGCAGGCACTGATTGGCTAAACTGCAAGCCTGTCAAAAGAACTGAAATGAAGGGGCAGTTTGCAGAGGCTTAGATACACGATAATCACAGAGGTTAAAAAGTATATAAATATAACTGTTGGTTATACAAAACTGGGGAATTGGTAATAAAGGGATTATCTATCTTTTAAAACAATACAAATTCTGGTGTAGACTGTCCCTTTAATCAATAACATCTCTGAGGATGTGTACAGTGTGAGTGCCAAACCTAGATTTACAAAGTGCATTAAATAATGCGTCTATGGTTAGAGACCTGAAGAATAAAAAAATTCCCTCGGAAGGGAAAATGTCCAGAAAGACTAGATGAGGCCTTATTTTCAAGATAGCATATATCCAATGGGAAGAGTTGCTTTAAAGGGACATTAAACACTAAACAAATCATTGCTCGAATGACTTATTCAGAGCAAAGATTAGCCTGAGAAATATTTGTACATAATTGTACATCATTTTATTAGTTGTATAAATACTGAAAAAAATAAGGGTAATGTCCATTGTGGAATATAATGTGAATGAACTGTTTAAAATGAATAATGAAAGTATATTTTAGTTTAAGATCTGGCACATAACTATAACAAATAAAATAAATGCATTGTATCAAGCAAAATCTTTGTTAAAACTACCAAAAACAAATACATTGCTTTGAAACTTAACATTTTGAAGAGTGGTCAGCAAGAAAGGCTTTTAATTTGGAGGAAAAAACTAAAATACCTCCATTCTCTTTTGCCTGAAACTGAGAATTCAAAGAAAGCAGTCATTTTTTAGGATAAATGTATGGATATTCAAACCAATTTAACATTAGTGTATGAAAATTAAACTGATGGGGAAAATTAAAAAATTTTTGTGAAAATTATGATTTAGAGATTTTGGGGCCGAATTATTAAGGGCCAAATGGCCCCTGATGCCCCTGTTTCCGTGCGAGCCTTCAGGCTCGCCGTAAACAGCAGTTATAAAACAGCAGTCTTAAAAAATGCTGCTCCTTAATGGGTCCTCCTGCTCTGAGGCTGCGGACATTAATCTGCCCGATTGTGTACGATCAGGTTGATTGACACCCCGTGCTAGTGGCCAATTGGCCACAAATCTGCAGAGGGCGGCATTGCGCAAGCAGTTCAATTCAGCAATGTCTGACGGACATGATACGCTACAGCTTATCATATCCTCCAGACAATGATAATTCGGCCCCTTTGTATGGATACAAAATGTGGATTCTGAGAGCTAGGTTAGATAATCTGATATAATCTAAGCAGATCACTCAAGGCTACTGGTATGGATAGAATGTAAGAAAATCTTTCAAAATATTTACTATATCTACTAATATGAATAGAATCCAAGAGAATGCTAATATGGATTAAAACAAAGATTTTTCCAAATGTAAACAATTATTATCCTGTGTGCAGTTATACATAAAATATAGGAAGAGTTTTCAAAACCTGAATTCTAAATGTTATGTATGCAATCAAAGAAGATTTAGAATTGACAAGATAAATAGAGACATTAAAGAGACAGTCTAGTCCAAAATAAACTTTCATGATTCAGATAGGGCATGTCATTTTAAACAATTTTCAAATTTACTTTTATCACCAATTTTGCTTTGTTCTCTTGGTATTCTTAGTTGAAAGCTTAACCTAGGAGGTTCATATGCTAATTTCTTAGACCTTGAAGGCCACCTCTTTTCGGAATGCATTTTAACAGTTTTTCACCACTAGAGGGTGTTAGTTCATGTGTTTCATATAGATAACACTGTGCTCATGCACGTGAAGTTATCTGGGAGCAGGCACTGATTGGCTAAACTGCAAGCCTGTCAAAAGAACTGAAATGAAGGGGCAGTTTGCAGAGGCTTAGATACACGATAATCACAGAGGTTAAAAGTATATTAATATAACTGTTGGTTATACAAAACTGGGGAATTGGTAATAAAGGGATTATCTATCTTTTAAAACAATACAAATTCTGGTGTAGACTGTCCCTTTAATCAATAACATCTCTGAGGATGTGTACAGTGTGAGTGCCAAACCTAGATTTACAAAGTGCATTAAATAATGCGTCTATGGTTAGAGACCTGAAGAATAAAAAAATTCCCTCGGAAGGGAAAATGTCCAGAAAGACTAGATGAGGCCTTATTTTCAAGATAGCATATATCCAATGGGAAGAGTTGCTTTAAAGGGACATTAAACACTAAACAAATCATTGCTCGAATGACTTATTCAGAGCAAAGATTAGCCTGAGAAATATTTGTACATAATTGTACATCATTTTATTAGTTGTATAAATACTGAAAAAAATAAGGGTAATGTCCATTGTGGAATATAATGTGAATGAACTGTTTAAAATGAATAATGAAAGTATATTGCAAATTTGTTTTACTACATGTAATTAAACAATTTATATTAATATCTTGAAGTATTTAATGTCCCTTTAACAGTACATATCCGGTGTTTTATTGAATGGAATTCAAAATGGTTTTGAAATAAAGAATACAAGATCAATCTACAGATATAAGATAAGATACTTAATTCAGTACTCTAAATTGCTTAATGTTTAACCTATATAAGAATCAGAAGCCTTCTATGTAAAGGAGAACTATTTAAATGCAAAATCAAACCTTTAGGAATAGCAAGTGAAAAATTATCAAAGATTTTATTTGAATTGAGAAATAATCATGAAGTGCGCAACTTGTATGCATTAGTATATGATATGCTTAGTAACACTTCAAAGCAGTCTCACGAACAAAACTAAAACCATCAAAGAACAAGGACAGCTGGTGAAACATCCAAATATAACACCTAGCCTATATTATCACTACAACAGAAAAAAACATGAGGTAAGTTCTATCTTTTTTTTTTTTTTAAATATGTATTACTAGCTGACGATAGTGTCTTACCCATAATGAACTCAGAACCACTTTTTGACACACAGACCATAACAAAAACAGCTCAGCCTGGATAATAATTGTCTATAAAAGCCACAAATCACTTTAGGCAGTTAATAAAATACAAATGTAAGCAAACCAACACTGTATACATTAATCCCTCGTTTAATCACATTCCAACACATGATGAAATTTAATGTGAAATTGCTTAAGTGTAAATAATCCTATTATGTCATATATAAGTCATAAGCAGAAATAGAAACATAGATTTAATGGCAGATAGGCCAAACAAGTCTGCCCACATTTCCTATATATAAGCTTAATTAATTTGTAGGATAGCCTTATGCTTATCTGAGACATTCTTGAAGTCTCTCGCAGTGTTTTTCTTTGCCATTTCAAACAGAAGTTTAGTTCATGAATCAACCACCCTTTCTGTGCAGAAGTTATTTCGCAAGTTAGCCTTGAACTTGCTTTACTTCAACTTGAGATCATGACCCCTTGTTATGGTGTTGCATTGTTTAGGGAAAATGCTTTCCGCCTCAACTTTATTAAGCCCCTAAATATACTTTAAGTAGTCCTCCATTGAACATATTCCAGTTTTTTTATATCCTTCTGGAGATATGGCTTCTAGAACTGCACACAATCACACAATATTCAAGATGAGGCCTAACTAATGATCTGTAGATTAGGAGTTTTGCGTTATGAGTCAAATAGCAGCGTTGTGGCCCATAACGCATCATTTTCCCTAGCGCAGCCTTAACAAGTCTTGTCGGTATAGGTGTACTGCAAGCCTTTTAGCTTTTTTCATGGGATTTTTTCATGGGATTCCCATAGCGCCGGTATTACAAGTTTTGCGTTCTGGCTAAAAAAATGGTGTTACAGCCTAAAACGACAAGATCTGTACCGCCATCTAAAGTCAGTAGTTATGAGTGTTACGCTAAAAATCTGTAACATAAAACTCATAACTAAAGTGTTAAAATGTGCACTAAAACCCATAAACTACCTATTACCAAAACCAAGGCCCTCCCGCATCGCAAACACTATAATAAATTTATTAACCCCTAATCTGCCGCTCCCGACATCGCCGGCACTAACATTTTTTATTAACCCCTATTTTGCCGCTCCCCGACATCGTCACCACTGTACTAAAGTTATTAACCCCTAAACCGCTGCCCTCCCTCATCGCAATCACTATTTAAATATAAATAACCCCTAATCTGCCGTCCGCCCACATCGCCCCCTGCTATACTAAAGTTATTAAGCCCTAAACCGCAAGCCACTATAATAAACCTATTAACCCCTAAACTGAAAGCTCACCCACTACGAAATATACTAAATAAAACTATTAACCCCTAAACCGAAAGCCTCTACAATGAAATATACTAAATAAAACTAGTAACTCCTAAACCTAATGCCCCCCTAAATTTAGATTAAAATTCCAATTTCCCTATTTTAAATTTAATTAAAACTTACCTGTCAAATTAAAAAATCTAAGTTTAAACTAACAAACTAATATAATTATTAAACTAACTACCAATTAAAATAAACTAAACTACACATTAAAAAAATCCTAACACTACTTAAATTACAAACTATCTATTTACAAAAATAATTACTAAGTTACAAAAAATAACAAACACTAAATAACGGAAAATAACAAACAAAATTATCCAAAATAAAAAAGAATTACACCTAATCTAATAACCCTATCAAAATAAAAAAGCCCACCCAAAGTAAAAAAAAACCCTAGCCTACAATAAACTTCCAATGGCCCTTTAAAGGGCCTTTTGTGGGGCATTGCCCCAAAGACATCAGCTCTTTTACATTTTTAAGATAAAATACAAAGACCCCCAACAGTAAAACCCACCACCCAACCAATACCCCAAAATAAAAAACCTAAATCTAAAAAAACCTTCATCCAGGCGGCCTCTTCAATCTTCATCCAGGTGGCCTCTTCAATCTTCATCCAGGCGGCATCTTCTATCTTGATCCCGGAGGCGCGAAGCGGGTCAATCCTGAAGACATCTGGCGCGGAGCATCCTCTTCATACGGTCGCTGCAGTATACTAATCTTCAATGCAAGGGACACGATTCAAGATGGTGTCCCTTGCATTCCTATTGGCTGAAAATGTTTAATCAGCCAATAGAATGAGAGCTGCTAAAATCCTATTGGCTGCCAATAGGATTTTATTCTTTTGGCTGATTCAAATTTTTCAGCCAATAGGAATGCAAGGGACGCCATCTTGAATCGCGTCCCTTGCATTGAAGATTCAGTGTACGGTGGCGACCGTATGAAGAGGATGCTCCGCGCCAAATGTCTTAAGGATGGACACGCTCCACGCCTCCGGGATCTAGATAGAAGATGCCGCCTGGATGAAGACTTATCGCCGATTGGATCAGGACTTTGTTGCCGGGATAAAGATCAAAGAGGCCATCTGGATGAAGACTTCTCGCCACCTGGATCAGGACTTCAACTCCGGGATGTAGATCATTCAAGCGGGACTTCAAAAACTGTAAGTGGATCATCAGGGGGTTAGTGTTTAACTTAGGGCAATGCCCTACAAAAGGCCCTTTTAAGGGCCCTTGGTAGTCTGGGGGGTGGGGGTTTGTATAGTGTTAGGGGGTGTTTGTATTTTTGTTTGGAACAAAAGAGCTGTTTAACTCAGGGTAATGCCCTACAAAAGGCCCTTTTAAGGGCCCTTGGTAGTTTATTCTAGATTAGGCTTTTTTTTTTTTTTTTTTAAAGGGTATTAGAATAGGAATAATCTTTATTTTTTTTAATAATTTTGTGGTTTTTTTTGTAATGGTAGGTTTTTTTATTTTTTTTTGTAATAGTAGTTTTTTTTAATTTTTTATAATGTTAGGTTTTAGTGTAAGGCGGGTTAGGTTTTATTTCACATGTAAGTTTGTATTTATTTTAGCTAGGTAGTTAGTAAATAGTTAATAACTATTTACTAACTAGTCTACCTAGTTAAAATAAATACAAACTGGGGGCGGAGTTAACCGCCATATCGAACAGACGTGTTCCTTAATAGCTCTGCTCTAGGAATCACAATCTGACTGTTTTCAGGCTATTAAAATAAACATTTTCACTCTAAAAGCTACTAATAGCAGAGAGAAGCACCCAGGAAACTTTTGGCCGTGTTTTGCAGAGTTTACCGCACGGAGCTTATACCACCAGCCTCCGTCTGAAGTAGCAGCCTTAGGTGCGTCTGCGGGGTATCCCGCTCTCCGGAGGCAATCTGAGACTTCAAAATATATACAGAGAAACAAATACTGACCTCTACAGTGACTGCTCAAAACATTCCAACATCCAGCTAATCCACTAATGTATTAAAGACCACATAGCATATATACATACAAAAATCAGAGGCACTCTGAGGATTGACTACTAAAATGTTTGACTGCTGAGCTGAAAAATAACAAAACAGAATAATAAATGCAATAGTCATCGTTGGGTTGTTCCCATATACAAAATATACCAAACATCACAGAAAATCAAGAAGGCTCTAATAATTGTTAGATCCAATATTATATGGGCTAGGTTTGAATAGGATGTATATGAATGTTTTATTCTTATATTTATATTATTATTTTTTTGGTCATTATATGAATATATCAGGATTTTGTGTGCTAATAACTGTTTGATTACAGTTCTTTTCAGTCTCTCACAGGCACTGCCAAACAGGATGTGCTGAAACCCATTGTGATTACTATTAAGCATAAGTGAAAAACTCATCATAATCATCTGAAATCCTTGCTGTCAGCCACTTCCTTTTTGGCATAAATAAGATTACAGATGCTATTAGATCAACCATTAATTATTAGAAAATTCACACAAATCTACTAGAGTCTGTTTGAGGTCATTCCTAATTGTATATGTGCTGGAAATTTAAGAGAAATAATTACACATTAAGTGGTTTTCAAACAATCGAAAGAGTGAAAAATGAAATTGGAAAGAAAAACTCTTAATGAGTTTACTGATTAGAATAGTAGTTTTGAATTTGTGAAAAAGTAAATTATGAGGGTATTTACATGGGTGAATGCATTCAACAATGATTAGATAAGTGGCAGATTTGTGGACTTGACAAATTTCGGAAAACCTCACAATAAATCACTTAATAAGCCAGGGGAGGTAACTTACATGGACTGGAATTTAGGCCTTTGTTGAAAAAGTTTTATTATCAGAAAAACACCATAAACTTATTTTTTTAAATAAATTTTAAGATAAATTTGTTTCTGCTGAAGAACGTGTGAAGGAAATACCTCTATTTAGCAATCTATTCTGCATTTGTGTATTGCATGTTCTATTTGAAATCTTAAAGCCCGTGAAAAAGTTGTAGCTCAAGAAAACCTTAAACACTGGCTTAATTAATGTGCTAATGATTTTCATTTTTCTCTCATGGGGTATACCTCTAAATATTAATCACATTAAAATTGATAGCTAGAGGTATGATTAATTGCTGATCTAAGCAGTCACAAAAGCAGCGTAATTATTTATGCTGAGAATTAAAACTTATCAATTTTTTATTATTCCTCTCTGAATTTTCTGCTCTGCAGTTACTATGTTAAATCTTAAACTAAAAAAGATTTACTTATCTGATAAAGCGTTATTCTTTTCTGTTGTTAGTAGATTTTTTCAACAAACTTTATTTATATATATATATATATATATATATATATATATATATATATATATATATATATATATATATATATATATATATATATATATATATATATAATGTCCCAGTAGAGAGCAGGCACTCACTGGGCTTAGTATAAAAAAAATATCCTTTATTACAGATATTAATATCATAAAGGATATTTTTTTATACTAAGCCCAGTGAGTGCTTGCTCTCTACTTGGACATTCTAATTTCTATTGGCAGTGCACCTTGGCATTTCCCACGGAGGGGGTAAGACTGTGCTGTCCTGTTTGGACTATATATATATATATATATATATATATATATATATATATATATACCTGTAAACAACCAGGTCACTCTAAGATAGTCTAAATAGGGACAATTATAGTGCAAGAACCATAGGGAAAATGGGTTTTCTCTGTGTGTTGTATTAATTTGTTTTGTAATTTTCCCTATGGTTCTTGCACCCAGACCTGTCTGGGGTTAACTGCTTGTGGCTCTGGGGACAGCACAGCTTCCTGTGAGTGCCAGTGGCACCCAGGGCTGAGCATGTTGCAGGGTCATAGGATGTGTACCCGGTCCGGTATGAGAGTGCAGTTCCCTTCCGTGTTTTGTATATGTCTAGGGTGATTACATATTCCTGTGCACCCCTTTTTTTGTTTTCAGTTTGTTTGGATTTGAAAGCTTGCATTGTGTGGCTGTTTTAGGGTCTCAGGTATTGGAGAGGACCTTGACGTGGTACCTGAGCTTGTCCCATTTGGCCAGATGCGGTGACTAACCTTTCCAGTTTTGCTTTTAAATCTTAGCTGAGAGCTTGCAAGTGAGTGCTGGGTTTTCTCTGTGTGTTGTATTAATTTGTTTTGTAATTTTCCCTATGGTTCTTGCACCCAGACCTGTCTGGGGTTAACTGCTTGTGGCTCTGGGGACAGCACAGCTTCCTGTGAGTGCCAGTGGCACCCAGGGCTGAGCATGTTGCAGGGTCATAGGATGTGTACCCGGTCCGGTATGAGAGTGCAGTTCCCTTCCGTGTTTTGTATATGTCTAGGGTGATTACATATTCCTGTGCACCCTTTTTTTGTTTTCAGTTTGTTTGGATTTGAAAGCTTGCATTGTGTGGCTGTTTTAGGGTCTCAGGTATTGGAGAGGACCTTGACGTGGTACCTGAGCTTGTCCCATTTGGCCAGATGCGGTGACTAACCTTTCCAGTTTTGCTTTTAAATCTTAGCTGAGAGCTTGCAAGTGAGTGCTGGGTTTTCTCTGTGTGTTGTATTAATTTGTTTTGTAATTTTCCCTATGGTTCTTGCACCCGGACCTGTCTGGGGTTAACTGCTTGTGGCTCTGGGGACAGCACAGCTTCCTGTGAGTGCCAGTGGCACCCAGGGCTGAGCATGTTGCAGGGTCATAGGATGTGTACCCGGTCCGGTATGAGAGTGCAGTTCCCTTCCGTGTTTTGTATATGTCTAGGGTGATTACATATTCCTGTGCACCCTTTTTTTGTTTTCAGTTTGTTTGGATTTGAAAGCTTGCATTGTGTGGCTGTTTTAGGGTCTCAGGTATTGGAGAGGACCTTGACGTGGTACCTGAGCTTGTCCCATTTGGCCAGATGTGGTGACTAACCTTTCCAGTTTTGCTTTTAAATCTTAGCTGAGAGCTTGCAAGTGAGTGCTGGGTTTTCTCTGTGTGTTGTATTAATTTGTTTTGTAATTTTCCCTATGGTTCTTGCACCCAGACCTGTCTGGGGTTAACTGCTTGTGGCTCTGGGGACAGCACAGCTTCCTGTGAGTGCCAGTGGCACCCAGGGCTGAGCATGTTGCAGGGTCATAGGATGTGTACCCGGTCCGGTATGAGAGTGCAGTTCCCTTCCGTGTTTTGTATATGTCTAGGGTGATTACATATTCCTGTGCACCCTTTTTTTGTTTTCAGTTTGTTTGGATTTGAAAGCTTGCATTGTGTGGCTGTTTTAGGGTCTCAGGTATTGGAAAGGACCTTGACGTGGTACCTGAGCTTGTCCCATTTGGCCAGATGCGGTGACTAACCTTTCCAGTTTTGCTTTTAAATCTTAGCTGAGAGCTTGCAAGTGAGTGCTGGGTTTTCTCTGTGTGTTATATATATATATATATATATATATATATATATATATATATATATATATATATATATATCCTACTATTTTATATCATATATATAGTCTATAAGTAGCAGTCTGATGTAATTAATCATATAGCCATATCTATAGTTGAGCATCATTCCATTTTTAATATAAATACATTATATTCCATGTTTAGTGTATACCATATTTGTATTAGGGTACTTAAAAGGATTTTAATAATTCTAGTACCATGTTAATAATTAATAATTATTAATAATTAATTAATAATTAATGTTTTAGGAAGTTTAGTTTTATAAACTATTATTATTTTTTTTATTTATAATATTTAATATTCTGCTGTTATATCGCCACATTTGACTTCATTATTATTGAATATTTAATATATATATTTTATTTGAAGTCATTCCTTAAACAAGTATAGGAGTATGGACTCATGGCATAGGACAATTTGTCTAGTATGTATCAGTCATATTTGGAACCTCACTGGCATACCAGATTCCTGAAACAAAGAAAAATAAATGTAGTTTTAAATTGACCATACAATTATTTGTTTCTGTAACGGTACCAACCGGATACCAAGGGTTAACACCAGGGAACAATGTCCTGCATAGGGAATCAGCAGTTCACAACCCAGCCAGTTTTCAGGTTTTAAACAGAATGAATTTTATTAAGGCTCATATGCCCAGTATTTATGCAGGTCTGACCCCCCCCCAGAAGGGGGGTTGAAAGAATGTTGTACATTAGATGGAGGGAACACGCCCTTTTACATGATACAATAGAATACCTTGCTCAAGCTGATAACAATTTAAACACAGACACACACTTGGCTTTCCTTATCATCTAGGGTCTGCTCTCTGAGGTTGATTAAACAATGGACTGTGTATCAATAACATTAATGACAGTGCATAATAGCTGAGGCTAAAGCTGAACACAGTTAACTCTTTCAGTGCTGACAGAAGGGTCTGTCACATCTACATAGCACAATATACAGCCTATAGACAACCTTTCTTACGTTATAGTCCAGAAGTGGCTAGGTTTGCCACAATGCTCCCCCAGAACCAAGCCGGCATACACAGTCTGATCCCAACGGATCGGCTTGGGGATGTCCGGGGCAACAACTTTCGGCTCAAGTAAGCTACGGGGTGTTCTCCGCCATCTGCTCCAACTTGGCTCAGTACTGCCCCCACCCCAAACATGGAAGCGTCTCTTCCCGGAGGGACTGGGCTTGGGTAGTCACAGGGTTAACATCAGCGGGATCCATGGGAGCATAGGCAGAAACAAGGGGGGCCAAGTCATTTCCAAGGAGAACATCAGCAGGTAAGTCCTTCTTGACCCCCACATTCACAAGTCTAGCGCCCACTCCCCAATCCAAATGTACCCTGGCAACAGGTAGGCGGAACACAGTGCCCCCTGCTACCCTCACAGCCACAGTGTCTCCAGTGTGCTGTTTCTCAGGCACCAAGTTCTCTTGAAGCAAGGTCATGGTAGCACCAGTATCCCGTAGACAACTGACCTCCTTCCCATTCACTTTAACCCGTTGCCGGTTATTCCGGTGGGCAGCTTGCACGGGGTCTGCTTCATGTAGGCTGCCCCAGCATTCTGGCGCCTCTACGTAGCGGGCCACAGGCTGAGGATTATGTGGGATTCCGCCAGCGGGTCTTCTCCAGGACTGTGCTTGATTCGCTGCGTTTAGGGGACACTCTGGTCTTTTGTGCCCTAGTTGCTTACATCCAAAGCACCGAATAGGTTGTGAGTAGCCCCGCGAATTGAACCGGGCTCTCTGAGGGTAGTTCGTGGCCGGAGGCCGTGTGGTATAGCGGTGCGCCGGGGGTTGGTAACTGGCAGCTGCTGGGGTGACTGGGGGTCTGTACTCGACTCTAGCAGTGGGCAATCGGTATACTGCTCCCCCTGCCCCTCGTACTGCCACGGATCCGCCAGTGGGTGCTGTATCCGGCACCAAATGGGGAGCTATCAGGGTTAAAGTAGCTCCCGAATCCCGAAGTCCCCGGACCGACATCACCTCATGCAGAATTCCCAGGGGTTCCTCGGCTTGGGTGCTCAACACCTCATGAGCGGCTGGCTCCGTTTGGTAATGGTGAGCAGCCGCCCTTGGGGCCAGGTTCTGTCTGACCTGGTTCCAAGCTTGGCTGCTCCGATTTTGGGTGCACTCACGTGCCATATGTCCCCACTGCTTGCAGGTGTGGCATTGTATATTAGCCCGTCCGTTGTTAGGCTGTAGTCCATGGTGCCTCCTGGCATCAAAATGCTGGTCTGCTAATCTGGCTGCTTCGGTTAAGGTGAGGGGTTTTCGATCTCTCACCCATTCTTGGGCTTCTGGGGACAAGCCGTTAAAGAATTGCTCCAACAGCATCAGTTGTCGCAATTCTTCCATGGTGGTAGCTTGGCTGGCCTGTATCCACCCCTGAGATGCTTGATCCAGCTTGTGGGCCCACTCTGCATGGGAATCTCTTTCTGGCTTGCGCAGGCCTCTAAACTTGCGCCGGTATGCCTCTGAGGTAATGGCATATCTTTCCAAGATCGCTCTCTTCACTTTAGCGTAATCCTTGCTGTCCTCCCTGGGTACAGCGCGATACGCTTCCGCTGCCCTACCGGCTAGCTTGCCTGCTAGCACCGGCACCCATACGGACTGCTCCAAATCATGTAACTCGCACAGTCTCTCAAAATCCTGTAAATACCCATCAATCTCATCCTTCTCCTCACAAAACATTTTAAATGCATGGTATGGGATTTTGGGTCTTACTGGGTTGCTGAGTGCGTCCAAAATGGATTCTGCTCGGGAGGATGCATTCCGCGGACTGTGTGCCATCACGTACTCCTGCACATCTGCCATTACCACGGATAGCATATCCCGTGGTACAGGTTGGGGTAAAAATTCCAGCCTGGTCCTCATTTCCCTCTGGTATAGGGTCTCCTCCATGGCTGCTGGAGGCGTAGCGCTGCGAGCTCTGTCTCCCTCCATCAGCTCAGCAATTAATATAGCCTTGGGTTTGCTGCTGCCTATCTTTCCCCTGGCTTCTAGCAGTTCCTTTTACGTTTGTCTCTTTAGCTTAGAATAATCCATCTCCATTCACTTCGGTCCCTGGTACTCCTTCCATCTTAGTCAGTATTGTAGTAATCCCCCTCTTCCTGAGGTTACTGGCTTGTGTAGTTGCTCTTCTGGGCGATAAGGTTCATTCCGTCGCTTGCCACCAATTGTAACGGTACCAACCGGATACCAAGGGTTAACACCAGGGAACAATGTCCTGCATAGGGAATCAGCAGTTCACAACCCAGCCAGTTTTCAGGTTTTAAACAGAATGAATTTTATTAAGGCTCATATGCCCAGTATTTATGCAGGTCTGACCCCCCCCCAGAAGGGGGGTTGAAAGAATGTTGTACATTAGATGGAGGGAACACGCCCTTTTACATGATACAATAGAATACCTTGCTCAAGCTGATAACAATTTAAACACAGACACACACTTGGCTTTCCTTATCATCTAGGGTCTGCTCTCTGAGGTTGATTAAACAATGGACTGTGTATCAATAACATTAATGACAGTGCATAATAGCTGAGGCTAAAGCTGAACACAGTTAACTCTTTCAGTGCTGACAGAAGGGTCTGTCACATCTACATAGCACAATATACAGCCTATAGACAACCTTTCTTACGTTATAGTCCAGAAGTGGCTAGGTTTGCCACAGTTTCATTATCAGACACTTATGTATACATGGATATACATTTATTGAGTATATCAACTTCTATGAAACTTTACAGATACCAGTTATACTTTAACATTTTAATTTATATAAAGATTTAATTTTCCCCGAGAGTATGAAGGTGATTTCTCTGTTATTTCCAAAAGAGTCACAATGTCTGGAATTTGTATATTGAAACTCAGTGTGTGCTAATTTGCACCTAGATGAAAGTATTTACATTTCCTGGGATTCTGAGCATATCTCCACTAGAGTACAGACTTAGTTTCTGCAGACACCACAGGGGCCTATGATGAACTAATTTTATTACTCCCTCTTCACTGTCTAAACAAATGTCTGCTTTGAACTTTCATACATCAGGTCCTGTGACACCCACTTCAGACCATTTACAGATGCTGTATCATTACAGATGTCAATACATTTTTTTTTTTAAATATTAGTTTTTATTGAAGTTTTTCAATTACGAAATATAATCAACAAGATATACAATATACCACTTTTAGCGGTACATTCTACATTTCCATTATGAACAAATAACAGTTAACAGTAACCAGGTATTCCACAGGTTTAACGGCCGACAAGTTCAATATAGCATGTAGCTTATAACTTAACTTATCACTTATGACTTATGACCATCCTTCCTTTCCCCCAGAGCTTTTGCTCTAAACTCTCATGCTCAGAAAGGGAGTCTGTGTGTTATTAATAGATAGGGTGTCCCAGTAAAATGTTATGTCTAAATATATAGGGAGCCTATTAGTTCGATAGTAGCCATACTCTTCTAAAGGTAAGATGTCATCCATTTTTTGGAGCCAAAGTGCTATAGTGGGGAGTTGAGGGGATTTCCAGTATGTGGCGATAACTAGCCTAGCGCAGTTGAATCCCAACTGTAATAGTGCAATGCGCAGTTTACATTTATTTATGGGTTTTTTGTTAAGTAACGCTAATTCTGGTGTTAAAGTAATGTCTTCCCCCATCAGTTCCTTAAAAATCTGCTCTAGATCTTTCCAGAAAGGTGTTATATTAGGGCATTCCCACCACATGTGAATCATGGTGCCCTTATTATTACAACCTCTCCAGCACAGTGGGGAGGATGAGGGATAGATTTTGTGCAATCTAGCTGGGGTTAAATACCAATGCAACAGAATTTTAAAATTTAACTCCAATATACGAGTTGAGGTTGAAGATTTTCAGGTGTTCGCATATATTTTTTTCCCAGTCTTATGTCTCTAAAGTGTGGTGGAGCGCTTTGCCCCATTGTACAACATGTGAGGGAGTTGGAGTAGATAGTGCAGATTCCAACATGTTTCTGGATCTAGTCAATGAGCCTTTCTGTAGGGCAGGCAAGGTGCAGAGATGCTCAAATGGAGTGAGTGGCCTAGTGAGGTCTGATTTGAGGGGGTGCTGTGCATTAAGTGGTGGATTTGGGAGTATTTAAGCCACAACACAAATGCACCGTTTAAAGTGTGTTGTAAGATGGCCCGTGGTTTTAACTTCCGCTGGTCTAAGAGGGAGAGGAATGGAACTCACTCAGGTGTTTCTAGGATTCTTCGTATTTTACCCTTAGTTTCGTAACCTCCCAAGAACTCCATGTTCGAGGAGATTGGCATTAATGGAGATACCCTTGTCGAGATTCCTGCTGTATTTGTTGTTATATGGTCCCAGGTATTGAATACATGATGGTATAAGGCAGACTTAAAGCATGCTAGGGGCCTACTTGCTTTAGGGGTCCAACAAAGGGATCCCAGGGAGGGTGTTTTCAGAATTTGTGAATCTAGTGAAACCCAAGATTTAGCCTCAGCTTTGGTGTGCCAGTAATATATTCTTTGGAGAACTATTGCTTTGTAGTACGTCTCTATTTTCGGGACTCCCAGTCCTCACCCCCTTGTAGAGCTATACATGGTAGTTGCATTAATTCGCGGACGCACCCGCCCCCAAATGAAAGAGTTTATGCATCTTTGAAGCTGTTGTAGATAAATCGTAGATAGGACTACTGGGACAATTTGTAATATATACAAGATTATGGACAAAATTGTCATTTTGACTGCTTGTATTCTGCCCCACCACGACAGGGGTCTATCCTGCCATGATGGGAAGGGTTTGTTGTGTATTTTGGAGAAGGGGTTTGTAATTAACATCCTAGATATCTTAGCTGGGATGTTTTTATTTTATATGGGCAGACTGTTTTAAGGGAAAGGACCACCTTCTGAGAAAGCGAGATGCCAAGCACTTCCGATTTTTGGTGGATAATAAGGAAGTGGGACAGGGAACCCGAAAGTTGTAAATTCCTGGACTAGTGCCAGTATTGAGGTTGGAGGGGTGGATATTGTAGCTGGGACATCGTCCACAAACATAGCAAGTTTATATTCGTTAGGTCCTATTGAGATACCTTTAATTATTGGGTTGTTCAGTATGTGTGCGGCTAGGGCTTCCATAGTCAATATGAATAGGGCTAGGGAAAGAGGGCACCCCTGTCTAGTGCCGTTTGCAATGGAAAATCCATTGGAGAGCACCCCATTAACTCTAACTTTAGCTGATGGCTTGTTATATAGGTGGAATATTCTTTTTATCATCAGTTTGCCAAATCCGAATTGGTGGAGAGTTTGTTTAAGAAAGGGCCTTAGTCGATCAAATGCTTTCTCCGCATCTGTCGACACCAGAGCGGAGGGGATGCCGTGCGTGGAAACATATTCTGACAGATGTATAACCCTGATGGTGTTGTCCCTAGATTCTTTGAAAGGGCCAAAACCAGCCTGGCCCACATGTGTAATAGAGGGCAATACAGAGTTGACTCGCCTAGCTAGGACCTTGGCATATATTTTTATATCACTGTTAAGCAGTGAGATTGGGCGGTAACTGCTAGGGTACATCAGAGGTTTCCCCGTCTTGGGGATGACTGAAATATAAGCTTCAAGTAGTTGTGGTGAACGCTGTCCATCACCTGCCAGGTCATTGAAGAGTGTTGTTAAATGAGGGGTCAGGATTTGTGTAAATTGTTTATAGTAGAAGTTGGTTAGTCCGTCAGGTCCTGGGCTTTTGTGTGGGGGGATTTCTTTAATTGCTAACAAAATTTTTTGGGTTGTGATCGGGCATCTAAGGAGTTGGTTGCTTCTTTGGGCAGTGTGGGGAGTTGGGCTGCAGCTAAATACTGGTCTATGAGGGATATATTTGTGGAGTGTTCAGTTGTGGATATGTTGTAAAGTTTGCTGTAATATTCACTAAATGCATTTGCAATACCCTTACAATCCTAGGTGTCTGATCCGTTTTGTGTTTTAATTTAGTGTACAAGGTTTTTCTTTTTTAGAGTTCTGGACAAGAGTGTTCCCGCTCTATTCCCTTCTACAAAGTAAAGCTTTTTCAGATAAAAAGCCTTTCTGTGGACTTCCGTGCATAGAAGGTTATTCATATCTAACCTAGCACGTCTGAGAGTTTCCATATATTTAATGTTAGACGGGTTCTGCATATGCGCGGACTCTGCGTTTTGTAGGGCATTTAGTAAACGAGTGTATTCAGTCTTGTAAATCTTTGTCAGGATAGCTTTTTGTTTGATGAATTCACCCCTAATGACTGCTTTGTGTGCTTCCCATATCATGGCTGGGGATGAGTGCAAGGTGGTGTTGTGTTTAAAATAATCTTGCAGGGATAGCTGAATCTTCCTAACTAGGGCTGCAACAGAAGGGAGTCATCCAACTTCCAGGTGAAATCCGAAGATGGTTTCTCTGGCCACTCCAAGGTCAGGGAGACCATTGCATGGTCTGACCATGGTGTAGGTTTAACGTCTGAGTCTAGTGCTAACGTCAGTCCGGGTTGGTCAATACAAATATAGTCAAGTCTGGAGTAAGTATGTCTAGGGTTAGAGAAAAAGGTATATGTTTTCTGTGATGGGTGTTGTAGATGCCATATATCTATTAACGTGGCAGACCTCAAGTGTTGTGCAATATTTTTAAGTGAGCTTTGGGGGTGTGAACTTTTCACCTGAGAACAGTCCAATGAGGGATTTAATGCTATATTAAAGTCCCCAGCCAGAATTGTTATACCTTTTGAAACTCCCAATAGTTCCCCAATAAAGCATTTAAAGAAACGGGCTTGACCTGAATTTGGTGCATAAACATTGGCCAATGTGACCATCCTGTTATACAGAAGCCCCACTAGTATCAGAAAGCGACGCTCATTGTCAGAATGTTGTTGGATAATCTGAAAAGGGAAAGATTTGTGTAGTAGTATACCCACACCGTTCTTTTTTTTTTTGAGGGGTGTGAGTTGAAAAAAACCACCAGGTATTGTTTAGAGGTAAATTTGGGTTCTGAATTTTTTATGAAGTGTGTCTCTTGAACATATACAATTTTACTGTTATGCTTGGTAAACCAATTGGTTGCTACTGACTGTTTTGTAGTGGAATTTAGCCCTTTTGTGTTTTGGGTAGTTAATCTCAGTGTTCGCTGGGTCATTAGGAATTCCGGTGGGGGGGGGGGGAGGGCTGCTTATGGAGTTTTAATGTGGTAAGAGGTGTTGTATCTAGGAGGAGATGTTTCCCTGTCCTCTTAAACTGTGGCTTGAGCCCTACATGGTGTGGAGCGCAAATAACATACCTTACTTGGCCGCTTTTCGGTTGTGGGAAGGATGGTGATGTACTGAGAACCTGTGGGAAACAGTGCCTTAAAAGGAAACAAGATAACAATAACTGTAAAAACAAATTGAACAAGGTAAACAAACATTGCATATTCATTACAATACTGGCAGCTAACAAAAGTAGCTGCTTGGCCAGTTGGTCAGAGAGGGGGGGGATATCTAGTGAGAATCAGGAAGCTGGTTCCTTACTAGTGGGCAGAACCCTTTAAGAAGGGTTATTATGCTGTTATGAGAGTGCCAACAGAGCGCTGTTGGCAGTTACAGTGTTACTAAACATCTTGGCATTGCACTAGGCTAGGTTAAATGCCTTATGCATACATATATATATACATGTATACACACACATACAAATAAGTGCCTCGGGGGGGGGCATAATTAAAAGATTATCAGTTCCTGGCTGAGTATCTCCACCTGTCCTAATACCATTCTTGGAAATATTTTTCTGTTTCTCCATACTGATTTCTTGGAGTCCTAAATTCCTCATGGCGGTTCCGGTACTGTGGAGGTTTGATTTGAAGTCGTCTTGGCTCTTTTTTCGATTTGTTTTAATCCATTCTGAACGTGGGGGTCTTGAGCGAGTTGATGGTGACTGGTCCCTGGAAGCAGGAGGGGAGTGGAGGGGTGGTAATTGTGGTTGCGGTATCTCTAAGTGCTTACAAAAAGAGTCCAGATCATCTGGTGTTTTGTAGACGAACATTTGGGTGCCCCTCAGTACCTTACTACTGAAAGGGAATCCCCATCTGTAAGGGATCTTAAGGTTCTGGAGATGGTTGGTTAGAAATTTTACTTCTCGCCTTTTGTTCAATGTAATAGGGCTTAAGTCAACGTATATTTGAATGTTGCTTCCTTCAAATGTGATATTCTTTGCCTTCCTTGAGGTTTCCATGACTCTTTCCTTGTCTGTGAAAATTTGTTATTTTAAGACAATGTCTCATGGTGGTTTGTTGTTGGGCGGTTTAGCCCTGTGGGCTCTTTCTATAGGCAGCAATGGGGTTTCTTCATTCTGTAAAAGGAAGCAGAACAATCGATGCAGGTAGGGAACAATTTGGTTAGGGGCTATGGATTCAGGAACCCCTCTGATTCTGTCGTTATTGCGCCTTCCTCGATTATCCAAATCTTCGAGGTGTAATTGCATCTGGTGCATTATTTGATCTTGTATCTTGATGGTGTGGTTGTGGGAGTCTAGTTCCCTGCTCACACATTCGGCATCTTCTTCCAGGTACATGACCCTGTCTCCCAGATCTGAAATGTCCTTTTTAACTTCCGCCAGGCCATCTTTAATGAGTTTCCCCACCTGTGTGAGTAGTAGGGCAAATTCACCTTTGGTGGGGAGGTTTATTAGGTCTGTTTTAGTAATAGGTTCCCTGTCTTGCGAGGTGAGCGGGGTTGCGCTTAGGTTGGTATCTGCAATTTCTTGGCTGTGGGAGTCTAAACTGTTGTCTGTCGATGTTTCCACATTTTAAAAAAAATGTTCAATCTGCCAGAATCATTGGAAGCCCCTTTGGTCGTTTAATCCTGCCTAGGGGTTCTCCTAGAGGCCATTGAGGAAGTGCTATTTTGTCGTGATATACGTTAATGTTTGTGGAAGGTAGTACCCTGCCCTATGTTTGACAGCTTTCAGGGTTTAGGTCCAAAAATAATGTCTCTGCGGACAAGGGGAGATGTGCTACCCTCCCTGTATGTTATGGTTAGTCTCTTGCAAGGTGTTTTCCAGCCCTTTGGCGCCGTGTCAGTTGATGCGTGTTTCTGGCCTAGTAGAATTTATGGCACCAAATAGTGTAAGGTCTAAGGCCTCTGTGTGCGCCCGTCTGGGCTCCTTTTAACATATATGTGGTTAAGAGTTTACTGCCCTTTACAGCCTGAGGTCGGTCTATTCATGCCTAGTATTTTATCCTACCCCTCCATAGATACTGCGGTGGTGAGGTGTGTTAGATCTCTCTAATCCCCTAGTGCTATCTGAGCAGGTGCATGATTTTGATTTAGAGTATTTTGTTAGACAAATATGACGGGGACAATGTTTCATATTAGTGCTTTGACTGTGAATGTTACCTCGGTCCTCCTGCTCCTTCCGTGTCCGTATGGGGTTAGCACTGATTGTCTCCGTGTGCGCTTATATGTTCAAGCTGGGGGTATGAGGCGTGCATCAAGTGGTTGCCAACTGTTTAATGCATCTCTGCTGATGGTTTTAGCCTGTTCTTGCTACTGTTGCCAAGATTCATTGCGGGTGTCTGCCGATACTCGGAGCTTCTCCAGTTAAGCGGCCATGTTAGGCGCCGGCCGGGTCTGCCCTCCTGTCAAGACATTTTTATATCAAAGAGGATATGTATGATTGCCATATTAATCAATATGATATCTATGCACATCTATACAATGATATTTCACCTTTTACATGACAGTATTTACATCAGTTATGTCCATAGTTGCAAAACTGTCTTCCAATTAAGAAAACATTTTCTAACAATGTTTTACTCCTTCTGCAAGTGAAGTACCTTTAAAGGGACAGTCTACACCAGAATCGTTAATGTTTAAATAGATAGATAATCCCTTTATTACCCATTCCCCAGTTTTGCAGAATAAACTCAGTTATAATAATATACTTTTTACCTCTGTGATTACCTTTTATCTTAGCCTCTGCAAACTGCCTCCTTATTCCAGTTTTTTTGACAGACTTTCATTTTAGCCAATCAGACTCCTAGGTAACTCCACGGGGGTGAGCACAATGTTATCTATATGGCACACATGAACTATCGCCCTCTAGTTGTGAACAAATGTCAAAATGCATTCAGAAAAGAGGAAGCCTTCAAGGGCTAAGAAATTAGAATATGAGCCTATCTAAGTTTAGGAATACCAGAAGAACAAAGCAAAATTGAGGATAAAAGTAAATTGGAAAGTTGTTTAAAATTACATGCCATATCTGAATCATGAAAGTTTATTTTTGACTAGGCTGTCCCTTTAATAAAAATATCAGAAATATTCCTCTGACCATCTGGACCATACTTAAAATATCCCCAAATGGACTTTAGATCTGTGTATTAACACTTGTGATATCTTATGAACATAGAATCCATGAGGCTTTAAAGAGCAACAACTGCCAATCCATAGATTTTCATTAATGGGACACTGAACCCAATTGTTTTTTTCATGATTCAGATAGAGCATGCAATTTTAAGCCACTTTCTAATTTACTCCTGTTATCAATTTGTATTCATTCTCTTTCTATCTTTATTTGAAAAGCAAGAATTTAAGTTTAGAAGTCGGCCCATTTTTGGTTCACAACCTGGGTTGTCCTTGGTGATTGGACAGCACCAGTAACCAAGTTCTGTCCAGGGAACTGAACCAAAAATTGGCTGGCTCCTTAGCTTAGATGTCTTCTTTTTCAAATAAAGATAGTAAGAGAATAAAGAAAAATTGATAATAGGAGTAAATTAGAAAGTTGCTTAAAATTGCATGCTCTATCTGAACCATGAAAGAAAAATTTTGGGTTTAGAATCCTTTTAACTATGATTTAAGTATACCTAATTTGGGGTCAAAGGTTCTAATATAGTATATATGCTTATATCTCAAACAAATACATTTCTAAAATCAGTTGAGTTGCTTGATATGGAATGGTAACTTACAATGGGCTAGATTCCGAGTGGATCACTATTTATTGCTCCCGCTTGTATGTTAACTTTGCTAGAGGTAAGCTTTTTGTTTGTGTTGGGTAGCATGCATATTACAAGTTGAAAGTAATACATTTTTGCACGAGCGCTAACCCGACGTGCAAAAAAAGCTGAACTTTGAATATCGCGACCGTATT